>NW_009235160.1:20392-20776 GCF_000690835.1 Fulmarus glacialis
GTGCTCAAGCAACAGATGCCCCCCAAGCCGCTCTATCACTCCCCTCCTCAGCTGGACAGGGGTAGAGAAAATATGACAAAAGGCTCATGGGTCAAGGACAGGGAGATCACTCAGCAATTACCGTCATGAGCAAAACAGACTTAGCATGGGAAAAATAATTTAATTCATTGCCAATCAATTCAGAGTAGGATACTGAGAAATAAGAATAAATCTAAAAACACCTTCCCCCCACCCATCCTTTCTTCCCGGGCTCAACTTCACTCCCAATTTCTCTACCTCCTCCCCCTGAGCGGCGCAGGGGGACGGGGAACGGGGGTTGTGGTCAGTTCATCACACATTGTCTCTGCCGCTCCTTCCTCCTCACACTCTTTTCCTTCTCCCGCA
>NW_009235161.1:0-4541 GCF_000690835.1 Fulmarus glacialis
TCTATGATTCTATGATTCTATGATCAAAACTAGACAACTGCATGATGATACATCCCAGGAACATTTTCTCATTCTTGAACTTTTTGTGGTTCAGGTTTACCTAAGGATTGAAATCCATCATCACAGATTTACATTGAATTAAACAGCAGGTGTTGGTAATGATTTCAGAATGGGCCAAGAGATAGTGTTTCTATTGCAATAACACAGATTAATTAAATGTTAAGAAGGACAAAGATATCACATATCACAAGTCTAAGTCAGTCAGTGGGTATTTTCTGTTCCAGTACTTGTGCAAATCACCAGTTCACTGTTATAGATTCAGTAGTATGTGTCCAAATCTCTGCTCCTCACAGTGGGTACTCACCAAATGATATTTTCTTCTGAACTCATACATGCCCTCAACTCCTGTAGACAGTCAGCCCATAAACAATAAATAAATAAATAAATAAATGTCATGGTTTAACCCCAGTTGGCAACTAAGCACCACACAGCTGCTCATTCACCCTCCTCCCCTGGTGGGATAGGGGAGAGAATCAGAAGAGCAGAAATAAGGAAACTCATGGGTTGAGATAAGAACAGTTTAATACTTGAAATAAAATAATAGTAATTATAATAATGATAACAACAATAACAACAACAATCATAATAAATTGTAATGAAGAGGAAAACAATAAAAGAGAGTGTCCTGGTTTCGGCTGGGAGAGAGTTAAATTTCTTCCTAGTGCTGTGTTTTGGATTTAGTAATAAGAAGAATGTTGATAATACACTGATGTTTTTAGTTGTTGCTAAGTATCCTATGGTCAAGGACTTTCAGCTTCCATGCTCTGCCAAGCGCACGAGAGGTTGGGAAGGAGCATAGCCGGGACAGCTGGCCCAGGTGGCCAATGGGGTATTCCATACCATGTGATATCATGCTCAGTATATGAATGGTAGGCGTGACCAGGAAGTAGCGATTGTTACTTGGTTATCGGTCAGCACGGGTGGTGAGCAATTGCATTGTGCATTACTCATTTTGTATATTCCATCATTATTAATTTTTTTTTTCCCCTTCCTTTTCTGTTCTATTAAACTCTCTTTATCTCAACCTACGAGTTTTCTCACTCTTACCCTTACAATTCTATCCCTGTCCCACTGGGGGGCGGGGGAGGAGCAAGTGAGCGGCTGCGTAGTGTTTGGCTGACTGCTGGGTTAAACCACGACAGAAAGAGAGAGAGAGGAACAAAACCCAGGAAAAACAGGTGATGCAACTGCTTACCACCCGCTGACTAATGCCCAGCTAGTCCCTGAGCAGCGATTGCTGCCCCCCGGCCGACTCCCCCCCAGTTTATATACTGAGAGTGACGTCATATGTATGGAATATCCCTTTGACGAGTTTGGATCAGCTGTCTTGGCTGTGCCCCCTCCCAGCTTCTAGTGCACCTTGAGCACGGGAAGCTGAAAAGTCCTTGACTAGGGTAAGCACTACTCAGCAACAGCTAAACTGTCAGTGTGTTATCAACATTATTCTCATATTAAATCCAAAACACAGCACTATACCAGCTACCAGGAAGAAAATTAACTCTATCCCAGCTGAAACCAGGACAATAAATAAATAAAAAAATTTCAGAAAGAACTGATCTTCATTATGGGAGAATTCTATAAAATTAATGTTTATATTTCATATTTCATATTCTATGAAAATATGAAGTTTTCTATCAGGAGACCAAACCATCAATATCAATAGAAAATCAGCCTTCTCCCATAGCGCAGAGCATGCAAACTCTGTTATTCCTGATACTATGAGCCTTTTAAAAATAGTAGGTCAAGAGTGGGAGAATAAGAAAAAAGGAAAAGTCAATTTTTCCTTAAAAGTAATATTAAAACGTTTCTGGGTTTGTTAATGCATTATAAACAAAAAACAATTACATAATTGCTTCTTCTTCAAGTCATCCAAGTAAGTAGTAAACTACTTACTTGTTGTTTCTGATATGTACACAGTACAGGGAAGAAGATTTCTACATAAAACCAAAAAGGTGCGTAAATCAAAAGCAAGACATATTGAGATCATTCTTACCTTAGATATTTGACATAACCCTATCAAAAAAATTGAATTAAAAATAATTTAATTTAAGGTTTTCAAGGTTATCAGAAGTGAAAACAATTAATATTATGCATGATAAAGAGGACATCCTTAAAGCTTGTATAGTGACTTTCTAAAATAAAGGAGAAAGGTAAACGGAACAAAAGAAGTAATACCACACATATTATTTACAGTGAATATGAGAGTAGTCATTTGAAGTACTAGTATATTTTTACTTAACATTTTAACTGATGCATCCCTCATCTCACCAGTAATTGTTTCCATGCAAGAGAATTGTGGAGTTCTGGAGGAACAGAGTAGGGGGATTTTTTATTGTTGTTGCTGTTGCACAAAATAGAGTATAAAAGACATATAAATGGAAGAATTCTTATTTACTAATTAGAAATCGATTAAAATCAGGAAATAGGCATAGAAAAAATGTTCATTTGATTACAGTGTTACACAATGCTATCACTTATGATCCTGTTTTTCTGTTTTTCCTGTTCCACATGTAGGGACAAAACATTCTAAAGTACCAAAATAGCCAATAAGCAAGAAGTAAACAAAATTAGTCAATAAAATATAGCTATATTATTAGCATCAAAAGAGTCTGAATCCCTGGGAAATGAATATTTTGAGATGTTTTGATGTGTGAGGAGAAAGAATGTTTTCAGTCATGGAACATTAGTGATAAAAAGATTATTATCCAGCAATCCATAGTTCAAATGCTGACATTCTTTAGCCCTGATCCACACATGCAAACTCCTACTTAAAAATGAATATACTTATACTTAACAATGAAGTACATTGATTCACAGCCTTGCTGAAATGTGGAAATAAATTTACTAAACTCTTCCTTGCAGGATAAGGGCCTTCCTTAGTAGGAGTAACAAGACACAAAGAGAGATTCAGAGAAGGTGATAATTTGTTACTGAAAAGGTCGGATGCTCTAGGAAATAAACACAAATTCTGACTTTGACTTCTCTAAACAAATAAAGATTATAGTATTTTGTACTTCAAAGATTATTTCTAAATTTTTTAAAATATACATACTTTTTATACTTACACATATTTATTTATTTATTTATTTATTACACATATATAACAAATATAAGTTCCAATCTGTGGAATACATTCCTTCCTACTCAGAAAAATATTGTAATTGAGAATGTAAAATTATAAACAAACCATATTTCACAAGATTTTAATTTTTACTTATCATTTGTGGTTATATGAATGTGAGAATCCCTGTTTTGAGTTTTGAATGTAATTAGAACTCAAACTAAACTAGATATTTTGCACAGTGATCAGTCCTTTCTATAAAGGTGCGCCATAATGAACCATACTTTTTATTCCCCACTAATTGTAATTAGAGTTTATAATTCCACTATGATTAGCCTTTGATTATCACAATGCTTTGTGAATAACAAAATAATGACTTCGCTTAATTGTTGATAGCAAACCATGCATAAAAGAATCACTTTTTTAAACATGCAAAGCATGTAAAATAAATTTTTTTAAAAAATCATGTTTACCTTTATATGCCCTTTTACCTTCACTCAGTAAAGCTTGAATATGTTTTCATTTGCATCAAAATTCCATTCTGGAAAATAGTCTAGCTATATTTGGCCCTAATCACTGTCACAAACTTTATTTGGAACTGTACTGTATGTGTTAATATCATGGATAATATGATTTCAAATCCATCAACGAAAATTATCAACACACTTATTATTTAGTTATGGACATTCTGCTTAAAGAATTGTTAGAGGGAACTCTTGCTACTGTACACTAGTACTGCTAGTGTTACTTCTCTGTAAACTCTGAAGGAGTCAACAAGTTTCACAGACATGGACAAAGGTACACGGACCATTATTAAAAGACATGGACAAAGCTACATGGACCATTATCAAAAGCCCGATATTTTACATCTTAGAGATTTCTAGTATTCAGTGCAATTCATCCTTTCCTTCTTCAGAATAAAAAAAACGCTCTTTCAGCTATTTAAAGGCTGTTTTTCTGATTGCCTTAGAAGCAAAACTATTGCTTTTCAAAGAACTTACATACAAGCAGTCATTCTCTGAGCCAGATTTCATAGAATCATAGAATCATAGAACTGTTTGGGTTTTAAGGGATCTTCAAAGATCATCTAGTCCAACCCCCTGCCATGGACAGGGACATCTTTCACTAAATCAGGTGCTCAAAACCCCATGCAGCCTGACTTCAAATACTGCCAATGATGGGGCATCCACAAGTTCTCTGGGCAACCTGTTCCAGTGTCTCACCACCCTCATTGCAAAAAATTTCCTGCTTATGCCCAGCCTAAATCTACCCTCTTTCCGTTTAAAACAATTGGTCCTTGTTCTGTCACTACAGGCCTTGGTAAAAAGCCTCTTTCAATCTTTCTTATAAACCCCCTTTAAGTATTGAAAGGCTGCAATAAGGTCTTGCGAGAACCTTCTCTTCTCCAGGCTGAACAACC
>NW_009235161.1:4552-10287 GCF_000690835.1 Fulmarus glacialis
AAGAGTTGTTCCAGCCCTCTGATCATTATTGTGGCCCTCTCTGGACCTGCTTTAATAGCTCCATGTCTTTCTTGTGCTGGGGACCCCAGAGCTGGAGGTAGTACTCCAGGTGGGATCTTATGAGAGTGGTGTAGAGGGGGAGAATCACCTCCCTTGACCTGCTGTCCACACTTCTTTTGATGCAGCCCAGGATACGATTGGCCTTCTGGGCTGCAAACACACATTGCTGGCTCATGTCCCCAGGTCCTTCCCTGTAGGGCTGTTCTCAATTAATTAATCCTCCAGTCTGTGCTGACATTGGGGATTGCCCCAACTCAGGTGGAGGACCTTGCACGTGGGCTTGTTGAATTTCATGAGGTTCACATGGGCCCACCTCTCTAGCCTGTCAAGGTCCCTCTGGATGACATCTGTCCTCTCTAGCGAACCAACTGCACCACTCAGTTTGGTGTCATCTGCAAACTTGCTGAGGATGCACTCAAACCCACTATGTCATTAATGAAGATATTAAATAGTACTGGTCCAATACAGACCCTTGAGGTACATCACTCATTACTGGTTTCCATTTGGACATTGAGCCATTGATTGTAACTCTTTGGATGCTGCCATCCTGTCCTCTCTAGCGAACCAACTGCACCACTCAGTTTGGTGTCATCTGCAAACTTGCTGAGGATGCACTCAAACCCACTATGTCATTAATGAAGATATTAAATAGTACTGGTCCAATACAGACCCTTGAGGTACATCACTCATTACTGGTTTCCATTTGGACATTGAGCCATTGATTGTAACTCTTTGGATGCTGCCATCCAGCCAATTCCTTCTCCGTCTAATAGTCCATCCATCAAATCCACGTCTCTCTCCCATTTAGAAGTCAGAATGTTGTGGGGGACTGTACCAAAGGCCTTACAGAATTCCAGGTAGATGACATCAGTTGCTCTGCCTCTGTCCACTGATGCAGTCACTCCATCGTAGAAGGCCATTGGATGAGTCAGGTGCAACTTGCCCTTGGTGAAGTTATGTTGGCTGTCTCTAATCACCTCCTTGTCTTCTATATGCTTTGACATATTTTCCAAGAGGACCTGTTCCATGATCTTACTGGACACCGACATGAGACTGACTGGATGATAGTTCCCAGGGTTCTCCTTTTTACCCTTTTCAAAAATGGGTGTGATATTCCCTTTTCTGCAGTCACTGGGGATTTTGCCTGACTGCTGTGACTTTTCAAATATGATGGAGAGTGGCTTAGCAACTACATCTGCCAGGATTCAGTGATAGTGGTTAGATCATAGCTTTCTAGCTGCACAATGGCTTCCAGCTCTTCATGTTTGTTACCCATTCTGCATGAATTGGTATAGAGTCACTTCCATTAGGCTATTGATCATGTCACATTTTTAGAGGCCTCCTTTGAGACATTTCAGAGGTGTTTCCCTGTTAGTTCCTAATACATCAGCAGCCCCTGGCTCTTCTCTGTTACTCAAAACTCCATCCCCTTCCCCTGGTAAGTCTAGTTTAAAGCTCTCCTTATAAGTCTATACAGCTTGTTGGTGAAGACCTTCTTGCCCCACTTGGTCAGGTTCCTATCAGCTCCCAAAAGACCCAGCTTCTCAAAGGTAGATCTATGATCATAGAAGCCAAAACCTTAAGTATGACACCAGCCACGCAGCCAGGCATTCACCTGTTCAATTCATCTCCTCCTTCTTGAAGCCCTTCCTCTGATTGGGAGCATGGAGGAGAACACCACCTGTGCTTCAGATCCTTTTCACATTGTTCCAAGGGACATATAGTCTCTTTTGATGGTTCTAAGTTGCCTCGTCGCTATGTGGTGGTAACCTGTAGTGTTCACCAGGCTTGGACGCCTCTCAGAGATGTCAAAAATGTGAGCTCGTGGTAGGCAGCAAACTTCTCTAGAGAAATTCTGGTCAGCAAATGAATACTTTGGTGCCTCTCAATTTAATGCACTGCCATTGATTTCTGTAGATAAATGTATCTATGCAGCACTTCTTGTGGCCTGACAATTACTGAAAATAAAATGACACATCTGGGAGCAGATATTAGATGTCTACCGTGCTTTAGAAGTACTTCTGATTTCCATGCTGTGCTGGTTTTGGCTGGGATAGAGTTAAATTTCTTCACAGTAGCTAGTATGAGGCTATGTTTTGGATTTGTGTTGAAAACAGTGTCGATAATACAGGGATGTTTTAGTTATTGCTGAGCAGTGCTTACACAGAGTGAACGCCTTTTCTGCTTCTCACCCCACCCCACCAGCAAGTGGGCTGGGGGTGCACAAGAAGGTGGGAGGGGACACAGCCAGGACAGCTGACCCCAACTGACTAAAGGGATATTCCATACCATATGACACCATGCTCAGCATGTAAAGCTGGGGGAAGAAGAAGGAAGGGGGGGACGTTTGGAGTGATGGCGTTTGTCTTCCCAAGTAACTGCTATGCGTGATGGAGCCCTGCTTTCCTGGAGATGGCTGAACACCTGCCTGCCGATGGGAAATAGTGAATGAATTTCTTGTTTTGCTTTGCTTGCGTGCATGGTTTTTGCTTTACCTATTAAACTGTCTTTATCTCAACCCAGTGAGTTTTCTCACTTTCACTCTTGCGATTCTCTCCCCTATCCTACCAGGGGGGAGTAAGAGAGCAGATGTGTGGTGCTTAGGTGCTGGCTGGGGTTAAACCACGACACATGCATAAATATTCTGTATTACAACACAGTCATGAAGCTGACCAAATATTTTGATGTTCTTTTTCTCAACGAGAAGGTACAGTAGTGCTGTCCACGGTGCTGATGAGGTCCTACCAAGAATCCTGCATACAGTGTGGGCACAAACTGTCAATGTGCTGAATTTAACCTGTAACATTTATTAAGAAGTTGATCAGGGTGTAGAGAGGTTTTCTTAAAAGGGATGACTAAAGAAAAGTTTGTTTATTTCCCTTAATAAAATGAAAGGTAAGAATCAATAGGGTTACTTTCTCTAACTACCTTAGTGGAAGAGAGGGAAAAATTACATTAGAAAATGAACTATAGGAAGACATTATAGCCATTAACAAATGCAGACTAATAATTAGAAGTTCATAAATACAAGACTAACAAATTCTAGAATAACATAACAATAGGAATGCTGTTTGTGTATGTAGGAGGAGCACTCTAATTGCTTTCAGTAAGACCTAATATTTTAGGATTAGATCTGTGACCCTTTCCATCCCATGTTAAAATTCAGACATCCTTTCTCCTTCAGTTATTGTGTTGCACTTAAGCCCTTTATTGCTCCCTTAATCCTCCTCCTTTTCCAACTCTGTCTACCTTATACATCTTTACTTAATCAGAACAGCTAGTCTTTGTCTTTCCACATATGCTACTGTACTTATCATTTAACCAGTTGGAAGATTTTTTTTATTCTATTTCTCTGACCAAGTATATCCCACTCATAGACCTATTATTGCCTACTTTATGTTTTTCTTTGTTTCATCTCCTCTACTTTCTTATCCTCATTTTCTCCCTACATACTAACAAGTTCATCCTGGAACAGAGAATGGAGGTTTAGATTGTGACTGTGTGTGTTAATGCTTTCTGAGATTATTCCATAGATATTCTAGTTCTGCATTTTATGAGTCCGAGAAGGTAGTCACTGTCCTGGTATTTCTCTATTCCTTAACTGAACTCTACGCTATAGTTCGATACTGTTTTCCTCACTTGCCAGAGAGATGAAAAGGAATTAGTTTTGCCAAAAATGTTTACTAAAACAAAAAAGGGATTAATTGATATTGTGCAATAGCATTAATGTGTCCTTAATGGGCACCATCCTCAGTGCAAAAAGGTGTGTTCATTCTGAAAAACTCCTTGGGCTTACTATATAATGCTGCAAGTTATCTAATTTTTACATAGTGTATTGTTATTTAAAAAGGCATATATGTTTGAATCATCACATTTATTAGCTGACCAAAATATTTTATTACAGTCTGACCTCAAATTCCCAAATTACAGTTTATTTTAAATTTTCATTTTAAAGTAACCTCTTACCAAAGATATCAGGATATAAATTAAATGAATACAGTCAGTTGTTCAGTCAATGAATTTAAAATTGTTTTTATGAATGGTGGTTGCAAGCAATTCCTTAGCTGACTATAATTTTACCTCAGAGAACTCCTGAGATTACTTTGTGTGTGTTGACATGTAAGAAAATTTATTGAACTGTATTTGATTTCACAAAGAAAATGACAGATATTTGTCTCTTCAAAGAGAAATTACAATTTTTTTAGTAGAGTCACAACCAGGTTGCAATATTTCCAGCTACGAACAGATTAGAGACAGGCTAGTAAATACTTGTAAGCTGTAGTTTGATAGGTGTGCTGTTTCAGTTTCAGGTGCAGCTTTCTTTGCCTGTTTATTTTTCAGTTTTTTCCACTAGAATGTACAGAAAGACAAAATAGTAATCTTTAATGTGTTCTGTTTATCAGCCTTACTCTCCTTATTAAGATAAAATGCTCACAGAATCACATACCCTGATGCAGTCAGTATGATTCTTCCAACTTACCTTTACTCTTCCGTTTCGTGACTAAAGTTCTTTTGCTTCAGGACTATGAATTAAACATTATTAAGGTGGAGGATGAAAGAAAAAGAAACAAATCAGTGAAGACAGCATTTTTGTAAAATCTTCATTCTTAAACAATATATAAAGATACATAAACGATATAGAAACAATATATGGGAAAGATCTTGTATCTACTCAGTATTTGAGAGAAGAGTAAAAAAAGGCAAATGTTCACAAGAAAAAAAAAAAATACAGAAAACAAGTTGAACATGAGGAATGGATAGTTTGCAGCTACAGTCCAGTGCTGGATATTAAAATACTATGCTTCCTCTGTTTCAGAGAAATACCGCTATTATAACACACAGAGATTACAAGTTAGTAAATTCTAAACTGATAAAAAGGAAATATTTTTATGCACCATGTGATTAGGCTATAGAACTCAATGTCACAGAAAATCATTAAGGTTAAGAATGTAGTCAGATTCAGATAGATATTTATAATGATAAAAATTGGTAGAGTTTGAAATATTGACTGAAAATGAAAATTTTCACAAAATGAAATTTTTCTGAATAAGACTAAACCTCCTAATTTAGTTTACAGTATTTTCTAATCACAGTAAATTAGGGAAAAGAAAAAAAAAAAAGGATGAGAAAAGAGCTGACTCACATCTGCCTGTTGAAGGATTCTTACTATAACTACTAAGATACTGTTGCCATACATATTAATAGACTAATTGCATTTCTGATCTAAAGCAACAGCAATAGCAATTCCTATGCTTTGAGTTTTATTTGATCAGCAGTGGCTTAACTTCTGGAGTATATACCAGTGTTGATTAGCATCGGTGGAGGGTTGGTATTTTCGGTGTTTCTACAAACCAGCTGTTGATTGAACAATAAAAATTCGAATAATACACAATGGACTTTATGTAACTTTCATACACACAGAAACACACATATATAGATCAGTAATTTCAGATATGGTCCTTGTACTCTGTATCTCAGTTCAGTCACAGGAAAGAAATGCCTCACAAAACTACCTTGATGTTTGTAAAATGAGCTAAAATTTGATGGAAATTCATAGAAGATTGAAAGGTACAAATATGTATCTAGAGAGAGATATTAAGGATTAACTCATAAAGTGTTGTATTATGAAGTTAATGCATATTAAAGCTAATTCTATTCCCTCCCTCCCCCCCCTC
>NW_009235162.1:0-24656 GCF_000690835.1 Fulmarus glacialis
AACCTGGGAAAAGGCAAAGTACAGAGCTTTAGTACAAGTACTACAAATCCCATGAGAGATATCCAGCACGCTGTAGAAGTCAGGTTTTCAACTGTTTTGTGCTGCAAGAGTAATTAAAAAATGACTACTGAGGAGGATTGAAGATATCTGGCCTCCTCTGAAAAGACTGCTACATACCAGCCTGTTATTATGCTCACATGAAAACCACAGTCCTTCACCACACCACCTTTATGACTGCTTTGATTACAGTTTTATGGACACAGGGCCCATAGCTTTGCTTTGACCCTGAAGGACAAATAAATGCAAAATAAATCAATGTGAAATTCAGAGTATGCCAGCAAGTTCCATTACACCAATTTGGAAAACTCATCAAGTTTCAGCAGGTGTAATACATCAGTGCACAATGGTACCGGTTCTATTACAAACTTACAACTAGTCACAACGTTAGCTTTGATTTCTGATACTTTTGGATGTAAAGTACTTTAAGGATTTAATGAAGGGATTCAAATGGGTTAGCCAAAGAAACAGTACAATTCAGACACAGCAAAAAGGCTAAACGAGTGCTTCAATCACTCCTTAGTTTTATTCTGTTTCTAGCTGCTTTCCATCCTTTTCCTGGAGACTGGATATTGCCATCCTCGTTTCTTCCGCTCTTCTCTTACTTGTCGTTTGTCAGACATTACATTTATTATTTTTCTTCCTTTGTGTGTAGAAGCAGTTTAGTAGCAGTTATTGCTTTTTAACATAAATTATATTTTTAGAAATTGTGACCCAGAGAGACAAATTTAGAACCATCAATTCAGAAGACATAAACACCTATAAAATTTGATCTGAACCTCATTCAAATCCAAAAATTTTGGGAGGTTTAAAAACTACTTCTGAGTGAAGGTTTTAACCTCTGTAACAAATTTGGCTATAACTTAACATGAAATTGCTTGCTAAAAGCAAACATAGTTATTCAGTGACATCATATTATTGATATTTAACCCAGGGAGGTTATACCCGGGGAAGAGGTGGGAATCAGATATACTTCTGAGGTCTAGCTCTTTTCCTGCTTCTGTTTTGTTTTGAAGCGTAGCTTTTTGCTGTAGCCCAGATTTGCTGCTCGTGATAATGTCTTGGTCTGCGCGTTATGTACTGTCACTTGCCCAAATTGTTCTCTGCCTCTCATTTCTCCTTGCTCCCCATTTCCCTGGCCTGTGGGTAAGGGAATTATGACTTACTCTTATGCCCTGCAACCTGAGATTTAAGTATTACAGATGGTGATATAAAAGAGGGTCTCATTCTCTTTTATTCCTCCCAGCATATGACCTCAATCTCTATCCCTTAGACAGCTGATTATCCAGATCCTCTGACTCTCTTCTTATAATCCCTTCTCCTTCATTTCACTGAGACTGCTGATGGAGTAAAACAGAATTTTCCTTAAGTGAGGTGGAATTATCCAGCTTTCTTAAATCACCAATGTATATTTAGCAAGACATTGGGTTGGTGAAAACATGATTGTGATAAGCTGTTCTAAGGGTTCTGAATCTAGAGGTTTATTTATCCCATTTGCGTTCTAAATAAAAACTTGTTTTTTTGGTTTTTTTAGTTAGAGATATTTGAGGCTATCTATATACAGCCCTAAAAAGACACAGGAAAAATTAGCAAGGGACTTATTCTGAGTAAGTAGATCAAGAGTGGGATTTGTTCTTCATGAGGGAAAGAAATAACACAGCTTGCAGAAAATTGATCAATGCCTCCAGAGCCATATTGTGAATTTCTCTTCTTTCATCTCTACACATGGAAATAAAAGGACCTATCTGTTTCAATTGGAGTTTTATAGGTATGTTTTACAGTACTGACTGAGTTATCTGTCTGCTTGTTAGTAAGGAGGTGGATAATTCCCTATCTGAAAGTGTTTGTATTTTTACAATCAGCTTTTTTGGGCAAACATCAGAAGTGACCACAACCTCAAAACACAAGCAAGATCATAAATTGGTAGAAAAACATAGCATAATAGACCTTCTCATATTGTGCTCAAGGGGACTCCAGGGACCAGCCAATCCATACAAGAAGAATAGTGTGAGCTAGATGGGACCCAGTATGATTAATCACCAGAGCAATGCAGATTTAGCGCATTAGGTGAAAAGATAAATGTGTAAAACGCTGTGTCAGAACCCATGGAGTGGCCCACATGGTAATTCAGGGTCAGTAATTGAACTTCACTCTAATTATCCTGGGGAGATAATATTAACTTATAGTTGAGTGTGAAAAAGGGAGTCCATAATTCATCACTCGATGGGGCTGCTCATTGCATTGTGTTATTGAAATATGATGGCTCCATTTTTATCCTGTCATAATGACAACTGATGTGCTTATTTTCTTTCTCTGTGCCTCCAGGGGATGATGAAATAGTAAGCAAACATTCTTTCTGGTGAAAGAACAGCACTTTATCACACTGGCTTCAGCTCTAAAAAAGCATTCGCAAACTCAGAAACAATTTTTAGAACCAAGGCCGGGCATTTCCCCTTGCATTCTGGTTGTAGACAGTTAACCTAAATAAAAGCCACCACTTTTTCTCTTTGTGAGATGAAATTTTCCCTTCCCCAGTTATCAATTGTTTCAGTTTCTTAAATTTTTTGCGAAATTTCCTTTCCATTTCTAATTTTCCCAGGATACAAACTTCCAGATGAAGGTAGTTGTAACAGAGAGGTTGCTGCAAAGCAACAATGCGTTCTAGAAACTGGAACTTGTCCATTTTCCATTTCACACCCACGTAGCCTTCATTCAGTTCCTTTCAAAAATATCAGTGTTTTCACCATCAATTTTAGAATCAGCCCCTGTTTGAGTTTGACTATATTCAGCATTTTAAAAGTATTCAAATTATGTCTGTGTCAGGAACTTCCTAGCTTTTGCAAACTTTTTCTCCAAGTAACCTACAGAACTAGGTTAAGATCAGACTACAAAATCTATCAGGATTTAGGTCAGAGAAGATTTCAACTGCAGATTTACTTTAGTGGTATAGAAGCATATTACAAAACAAATCACTGGATATTTCTTTCATATCCCTGTGTGGCTTCTCCTATCCTGTTTGAGCAGAAAAGTCAAGATTACTCCACAGGAACCAAATCTGTTTCATACTCACGACTACACATTTATGCATGATTACATTAGGTCCTGACTTAATAGTTCGATAAGGCATTAAGAAGACACAGGCAGGACTGGACAAAGAGAAAGAAAATATTTAGGAACTCTAATAAAAATGCCAGAACAAAGAAAAAGGAGGTGAAATTCTAGACAGGGAAATTCTTGTTACTAAATATGGAGTGACAAGTGCTGTGAACACTGCTCAGGTGACTTGCAATGCACTGATGATGTTGACAAGAGATCACATTGTTGGATTATAGACTCACGTCATACTTTCGCTACTGTAACATTGTTTGTAATTTATGACAAATGGGAGATGCTTGACATATACAAGATTCAGATGGAATTCATATGGCAAATTGCAGTTTAATACATAGATATAGAAACATTAGTGAATTTTAATGAAGTTTTTTTTCTTGCCTCCCAATGAAACAATCTACGTCTTTGGTTCACACTGGTGAAGGTGGTGAAGGTGACTATTTTTTCCTGACAAATTTTTGGTGCAGATTTATACTCCCCATGGAAGGCATTGAAGTTCTTCATATTGCTTTGGCTGGCAAAAGTTACAAAGCCAGAAAAAAAATCTCAAGAATTCTCAACAGCAATTCTCTGACTTAGCATTTCTGGACAGACAAGACTGAAGTATGAGGAAGGATGGCTTAAGCAACTGGTTGCCACTCACTATCATAATAGTGAATAAGGAGAAAACTGATTTTCCTTTGGTTCCATGCAGCTGACCCCACAGTCAGCATGGAGAACTCAAAGATTTTGGCGGGGGCGTGTAGCAGAGCGGGGACGAGGCAATTCAGCCTCATGCACGTGAGCTGCAGAGAATTTCTGTGTGCTTTTTGCTACTTTGGAGTAAAATCTTTAACAAAAATGAGGGGGAAATGAGTAAAAGGTCTTTTCAAATTTAAAAAATCAAAATCCTGACATTCGTCATTCCCACTCCAGGTACCTTAGCAGCGCCAAGTTCAAATGCATAAAGTGCAGGACGAGACAGGATGAAGTTTAACTCAGGCTTTCATCATTGTGGATGGATAAATGGTTTTAGTGTTCAGGGTTTGGGATTCATTCCACACATTTTGTTTTAGTCTGACTGTGGCAAAGTGACAACAGGGTGTTTCTGTGCAACATTCAGTAACCAACTGAAATTTTAACACACAAAATGGACAGCAGTTTTCACTTCAGAACTGTGACAAGAGGATGTTAGATGAATAACATCATAGAGGAGGTTGTCTTTTATGCCAGGTGCTACTTTATTTCACACCTTTTATTTTTGGTATTGTATTGTCTTACACTAATTGTCACCTGTTCTTTAGTTTATTGCCTTACACAGGCCTTGAGCAGTTATTCCTTTAAAGACACCTTTCAATATAAACACTGATTTTTGATCATCAAATCAAACTACACAAACAAAGTAGAAAGGATAGTCACAGTGAAACACAAGAAGACAGAACTGGCCCATACTTATCAAAATGCTAGTGCTGTGTCCTAGTGGCAGGAAACATAACTGTTGCAGTAAAGGTGAAGATTTAGAAAGTGACTTTTCAATATTTAATATACCATGAGGACTCAGATTGCACTTAATATTTGCTATGCATAAAACCAGGGGAAAAAATCATTAATTTGGTGACCAAGGAAATTATTTTCTCTAGACCAGATTGTATTCTTAAATGCACATACTTTTCTTGTAATATTTAAAAAAAAAAAAACCAAAAACTTGACTATCCAAATGTGACTTTTTAGCACTTTTGCTGTATTTCTTATAGCTGTTTTTAACCAGAAAAGTATCTTGTAGATAAACAATGCCTTTTTCATTTCTCATATATTTTAATATCTAATTATTTTGAAAAAAGCTTTCTGACACTGTTTTATGATATGTAATGTTTTATTATGCACATAGAATTCTGTATTTTATGGGTGTGCAAAATTTAAACCTGTACAGTGAGAATGTAAAAAGCTACAAGTATATGTAAAGGAACATCTTAGCTTCTGTAACCCATCCTTTCCTACTGTTGGACTATCTGATTTTAGCTGAGATGCTTTAAAGAAAAAGCACTAAGAGTAAATTTCCTTAAAGCTTTCCTAAGAATTTGTATTAAGTTACATATCCAGATATAATGGAACCTTTCTGGAGCATGAAATAATTGCATGTAGCCTTACGTCAAATAAAAATGGTTGGAGTATTGAGTTAATTAAGCCACTGATGTGTACCAGCGGCTGTGTTCATCATCTTAGGTTCCTGCTGTCTTTCAGAATAAGTGGCCTTCTGTGTATATCATCCATCTCTGGTATTTCAGAAGTCCTACAGTCAACATAAAAAAGTGAAAGTAAAAGGTACAGCAGTATTTTCCACTAGTCTCACAATCTAATCTGTTTTATCTTTTTAAAAAAATGGCTACATTTACATTTACTGACTCTTGTATACAAGTCATAATGTCAGGAAATTCATTTGCTCTTTAATAAAACTTATCATAATGTCTGAAGGCTTGATTTATGGACAGGTCTGTTGTCACCTTGACTGCCTGAACCCTTTCATTTACTGCAAGAGTTCCAAGACAGTTCATGATATTTACACTAGGTCAGAATAATAATGTCACCAGGATCACGGTCCATGACAATACCCTATTTGTCTCATTTAAATAATGAACATCATTGGTGAAAATTGCAGACTGAAACCGTAACACACAAAGGACAGTAGAATGTAACTGTGCAGGATATGAAGAACCAATATTGACACAAATCATGACCTATTTGCTCCAATTTGCTAGCCAACTATTTTTGGTTATTCTTTTCAAAACAGTCTCCAGCAGTATCCAGATAACCATGAGAAATAAAATAAAAATATTTTTCTTGTACCAATTCTGACAAAAGAATATTACTTCTAATAAGTATGAGGGTGTATGTGGTGCTGCTTTTCTCATGCCATGGTAAATGCCATGGTAAATATGTACATGATATACTTTTCAGATACATCAGAAATAATTTATGAGAAATAGTTTTCTCCTTGCTGTCTAAAAAAAAAAAAAAAAAAGTCTTTTCAACTCCTTAAGAAGTACTTCCTGAACTACTTCAGGTATTCAGATCCAAGGTATTTCAGATCACTGTGGAATTTAAATGTGTATAAGTGTAACCGGATACCCTTGTGTACAATTTAAGGACTGGAATATAATATCACCATGCCAAAACTCATTTTGGACAAAGGACACAAAGGATACCTACCTGTTCAATGTCCAATTCATTAAATCCAGCAACCCAGCCTAGAAGCCTATTTTCCATCCACAATGTATGAGAAGAGTTGGGTACCTAAGACTGAAGTTTCTAATGTTGCATGAGTAGTGAGTAGGCAGGAGGTAAAGCCAGCTGATAGGAACCACAGACGTGATGCAACTCGTGTACTGAGGTCAAAAGTCCTACTTTTGACACCTGCCTTGTGTACACCCATGTGTAGGTGCCTCCATGCACCTACCACTCACACAGTAGTGACCTGCTGACCAGCTGCTGTGAGCCTCGGGCTCCTGCAGCAGGGTTTAGTGCTGCAGCCCTTTCACAGCATGTCCTTTAGCTGATGCATTCTGCCTAAGATCTCTAGTGCTCCTCCATTTAATGTTGCGCAGCATCTCTGGAAAGCCCGTCATACAGTGCTGTGCATACACATGGTGCTGCATGACCGGTAATACCTGTGGTGTGACCTTTCCACACATGGCCATCTCTCCATTTCCCTCACAGCGTGCTGTATGTGTCTCGAGCCTTAAGATGTCACATAACAAGGTGATCTGGAAACAATGATGAGAGGAATGCTGCACACTACCCAGAGCTAGGCAATTACACATGGTCCTGAGCTGCATGCCTCTAGAAACTGGGATTTATAGCTCAAAGCCTCTGCTTGACATAGGCATCTAAATTTTCCCTTGAGTGCAGATAATTGTATCCGTATTTTCTTACTGAACATAGGTGGATGAGCAACTGGTGATAGTCTGAGAGGGCTCAAACTCCCACTCCTCAGAACAGAGTGTTTTAACCTATTGTGGTTAAGGAGTGAAATTTTCCAAAGTAGAATTGGGGTAAAAAGTGCCCTTTCAGAAGCAGTAAAAATTACCAAATGCTCTAAACATCCTATTTAAGCTGGGCCACAATGCATCAGGAACACAGCAAGCATGATACCAGAAATAATATGCCAGATTATGCCTATAATAGGAAGCACTCTAAAATTTTCCAGTAAACCACTTAAACTGATGAAGAGCAAGCACAGTAGCTAAAACGTAATTTTTGGAGGTAGCAAGTCTTCTGAAAATTAATGTAGTATTTCAATATTGTAATAAGATTACAGTAGTTATTACAGATATGACACTACCTTTTAAGGCAGCTACTCTTCCATTCAGCATTTAAGTAAGTGTTGTACCATGTAAGTAAAATGGGTAATCTGAGATTTTGGATAGAAGGTCATACTACCACATACAATGAGACATAAGGTAAGAAGCCTACCATCCATTTCAAAGCAATAAATTTGTTTGCAGATTTTCTCCAGAGATGTATTCCTTCCCAGACCAAAAAAAGACCTCCCCAACCCACACACCTAAAGATATGCATCAAGAAAACCACACATTTACTATCTAGATGGCAGGTTTTATCCTCATTCGTACTTCACACGCTGATTAAATTTGCACTATAGAGACTGAAAGATAAAGTTTTTGCCAAATGTACTTTCTCAAAATAGTCTTTTTAATCAATGCTTTTTTGAGTTAATACATTCTAGTGGGATGGTTTCTGTCTTCCAGAGCTCTCTGATGATAGAGAAGGAAAGAGAAAAATCTAAGCCAAGAAATGCTGTTGGTTTTGCTTCTAAGAGTGCTGGTTTATCACAGTTCTGTCTTGGGAAGGCATGTGACAGTTTGCTCCAAGGTGGACAAAGCATAGATTTTGAAGCCTCAGATAGAGCTCTGAAATAGAAGTCTGTGCATGGACAGTTCCAAGAGAAAGCAATCATGAAAAGGTATGTGGTTCATGGGGAACCTTGCATCCACCTTACATCTATGTAGCTCAAGATCGCACACGCATGACATGCTGCTTCTCATTCTCCTTGCTTTCTTTTTGAATAAAAGGCTAATTTTCACAGCATTTATTGAAATAGTGGATGTTCCAAACCTGCATTTCATTTTTAACAAGTTATAAGGAGGTTCCTTTAGATAATAAGTCAGTAATTCCTTCAGAAATCAATGGAAAATGCTCAGAGCTATTATTATCTTGACAGCATATTGGAAGATTAGTAGAACAATTTCACTATGTTTATAACTACCTCATGCTGGCATTTGATTCCCATTTGTCCTTAAAATGAAAACAAAGAAAAGTAGTTGCACAATCGCTCTTAGTTTCTGTCTCTCAAGCACAAATCATTCTATCAACTACCCTATTATTTCCTTCAAAGTAATGAAAAAGCTCCTGTTAAAGAAATTTAAAAGTTCAAATAGATTTTAGGCAAGTAGCATGAAAGAAAAGTATGTGAAAAGAAGAGTGATTCAGTTAACACCATACTTACAAAAAAGCACATATGGTTTAACTACACACCTGTGTCATAATCCACTTTCAATGGCTAAATTCCTAACCATCAGATACCTCATTTTGGGTGGAATTACACATTTATTTGGGATAACTAATTTTATTTATAGATCTGATTAGAAATGTGGAGACACAGAAACACTGACAGGGGGCCTAAATCATCTATATGTGATTTTCCATTATTATTGCAAATCTCTTGATGTATAAGGAGGAAAGTGAGTGTGGAATTCTCTTTGCATTAGAGAATCACAATAAAGAGTCCTTGAAGGCACCTCAGGAAGTCATCATATCCATTCACCTTGCCAAAGACAGGTTTAGCTACTCCTATATCATTCCTAAGAAATATTTGTCAAACTTATTAATAAAATTTCCTCCACTGATGGATTTTCCAGAGGGGCCCAATCTTTGCAGATGCTTCACTGCCACTGTCACAGAGAGCTTTTCTTATCCCTGAATCTTCTTGCTGCAACTTAAGCTCATTCTTTCCACACTAACGATCTCGCACAAAGTTAACAGATCTTTGCAACAGCTTTTCAAAATGTTGAAGACTGCTTTCATGCCATCCCTTCAATATTCTCTACTTTATAACTCTCTCTACAGTTTACCTTTTTCAGATCTTTGATTAGTCCTGTCACTCTCCTTTCGACTCCTTCCAATTTATCCACAACTTTTTGAAAGCAGAATGCATAAAATGGAAACTACTCAGGATGAGGCTTCACTATTAGCAAGTACACCAGAAGGATTCTGTCAATTCTTTGGCCAGCTGCATTCCTATTAATGCATCCCAAAAGGGTATTTGGGGTTTTTTGCACCAGCATAATATAATTGATTCATTTCCAGCATGTGACCAGTATAATTCCTAGACTTTTTTCTGTGAAAACCTCACACCACCATCCTGTATTTGAATAATTGCACTTTGGCTTAAAGCACAGTTCCTTGAAGTAATCTTTGTTGTACCTTATTGTTTCAAGAATTTTTCTCTAATTTATCAAGTGTATTTTGAATTCTAATTCTGTTCTCCAAAATACTTCGTCCCTCCAGGTAGTATTAGTTTAATTAAGTATTCTGTCTTCTACTATCCAGGTCATTAATAAAAATACTGAACTGCACTGAATTCAGAACAGATACCTGCAGAACTTCCCTTGGGACAATGAAACACAGAATCTCCCTGAGTACATTTTCCAACCGATTCGCACCTATGCTGTAGCAGTTTTCATTAAGTCCCGTCTCTCCTGATGTAGCTTATGAGTATGTCAGAAAATACAGTTGGAAAATCCTTGGAAAGGTAGAAAACCACACCAAATTCCTCATCTACAAGTCTGTCATCCTTTCATTAAAAATACATATATATATATAGGGTTAGAGTGCTTTCTTCTTTACAAGTCCATGTTGGCTGCTATTTTTCTCCTTATTGTCTTTCAGATGATTACAGATAATTTGTTTATTTATTATGTGCTTTTTTGCCACAAGAATTAGATATAGGTAACTGATGTGTACCTACTGCTCTTTGTTTTCTTTTTTTTTTTTTAAATTAATCACTCTTGCATTTTCCAGTCTCAGAAAAATCTGCTTAGCTTTTTGTGATTTCATTTGAAGATTATCAGACCCAAATGAGTTGAAAACATCTATATTATCTAAGTACTCTCATTTATTCCTCCTTTGTTCTGGATTGACAATTTCTTTTTCTTTTTTCTGCAACAACTTTGCTAATAGCAAATGGTGGCTTACTATTTTAATATCTTACAAAGATCCATAAGCCATTAAAATATTTGGCCTTCTAAGTACCATTTGTCAATACCTTTCCCTCTCCATGAAGAAGCTGACCAATGATATTCTTAGTTTTCCTTTTACTATAGCTACACTTTTTCCTCATTACCAGTGCCATTTCTTGTAAGTTGCACCTTATTTTGTGTCTTGACAATTGGGATTTTGTCCCTATGTGTTTGCTCTGTGCTTTTAAACTTATTCTTAGCAAGCTTACCTAGCTTTTGCTTCCTGCGCACTTTCTCCACACATCTGAGATCAATGAAAAACGTAAAATTCAGAGAAGTTTCCCATCTGTCTGTCTTTCCTTTGGTTAGTTTGTGTTTGTGCTCATAAGAAAGGGCCAGCAATACTTTATATCTTCTTTCCTTACATTCACTTCCAATAGTTGCCAACCCTCTGAGTATAAATGTCTTCCTGATAGCCTGATTTTTTTTTTTTTTCTCATGCCATTTCACCTCTTTCCCCTATGAGGTCTTGAATACTGTTGGTTTATGGTTATTCACATTAAGATGGCCTTTTACCTTTACATTCTTATCCGATGTCTCCATGTTGGCTGGAATCAATTCTAACCTGCTGTATCATTTCCCCAACTTTCCCCATTCCTTTTGAAAGCAAATTCTGTGCTCTGAATGATTTTGCCATCTCTTCACAGAAAGCCTTATCCACCTCAACTTCTTTACATTTTGGACTGTTGTAGATCCTAATCAGATAACTCCATTGTTCTCTTCCCCGTTCATCTCTACTCAGAGATTTTCAACAAGCTTTCCTTTTATTTTCTGTCTTGGCAAGTGCATGCATCCTTGATCTTCAAAGAAATACTCCTCCTTCTTTTCATTACCTGCTTCTCTTGTACAAGCTATTCCTCTTTTATATTAACAGTCCAGTCATAGGAATTATCCTACCATGTCTTTATTATACCAATCAAGTAATAAACTTGACCATCTAGTAAGAATCTCAGCCCTTCTTTCTTCCCCATATTTCTTGCATTAATATACCTATGGCAGGATGTTTTGCAGACTGCCATAGTACTTCTGATGTCCTTATATTATCATAATAAGAAGAGCCCTGTTCCCTTTCCCTAGTTATAGGGTTTTGTCCACATTACTGTTTCTTATTGTCACCTGGCTATTGGCATTCTTCAGCTACCTTTCCTAGCTCTGTTAATCCTCATTTAAAGCCCTTTTCATGACATGGTTTCAAAGCTAGGTTTGGAAGACAATAGGGATTTACGCAAAACAAATTATCAGTCAAAGTGACCCATTATTCCAGAAATCATAACTGGATTTCTTGGGGGGATTATATATTTATTTTGCTCTGAGGTTAATACTTCCAGAGTTCTCTCATCCTGCTTTGTACCAGTTTTTAAAAAGAAATTCTACACTGTTCAACACTTCAATTTCATACTGAAGTGCCTCCAGACTGCTTGGACTTTCACTCTGTAGTTACTCCTCACTTCTTGCTTTTTAATTATTGCGTTAGAGTTTCTTTTGACACCTAGCTCTCCGCAAGTACCTCAGCATTATTACCAAAGAAAACTGTGTTGAAGTGAGGAATTTCTCCTTTCAAAGCTATACAAAGAAACCAAGTTCTCAGTTACACAGTTGCATATGCATATTTAAAGAGAAAATTCTTGTGGATGTGCTATACCAATTTGATTTGAATTATTGTACAGTCATTAAATTATTTGTCTAATGCATAATGTTGTGTCCATAAAAATATACATCAAGATAGGATGTTATATCATACATTTATGCTATAAATCGGTATTACAACTAGCAAGTATTTTTGAAATTATTTTTTCATTCCTGTTCCTTTGACACCACATTTCCTTTACACAAACATGTAAACAGAAAATTATTAATTATTTTGCAAAATAAATAATCATTTACTTGTAAAAATGTCTCTCTACTGTACTAACTTACCACTTACCTAAAATAATGTATCAACCATGGCGTATCAATACACAGCTATCTAAAAATACCGTGAAAGACAATTTTAAAAATAAAGTGGATCACGTGGTTTTAGATTTTTAATAAACTTATCTTTGTTTCCAGACACAAACTTAAAACAGCTTTCTAAGTAGAAGTCTTTGCAGAGATCAACAAGGACAATATGTGGTTTATACAGGCACTAGCCATGTGATCATCACTAAAAAAAATTATGGAAGAGGACAACATAGAGTGCAAACAGCAATGTATAACTGTGCAGCACCTGTTTCAGTTCTGTTTATTCTTTTTGCCTTTGAGTACAATCAAAGTACTTTTTTTGTCTTACTGTGTTTAAGATATTAAAGAACCAAATTAAACTTATGGGAAGCTATCATAAACCTTCATGATGAAATACGCTGCCGCTACAAAATGCTGTATGCTTCATAGGGCTTATAAAATTAGTGACCTTTTTGGTAAAGTCACTGACAGACAGAGCTCGAAAACCAAACTTCTGCAGGAAAACCAGAAGTGACATGACAAAGGGCTGGCCTAATGTCCAAGATACTGTCTTTTATTTGTATTTGATGTCTGTTCAGACGTTTGACATGTCTGTTTTCACATCTCTTCTCCTCTAATAGCAGCTGTGCTCTGATGAGATATAACACCTTCAATTTCCAGCCTTTTTTTTATTCTTCTCACCAAAGTGAAAAAAATTCTGACAATATAAAAGTAGCCCTCCCATCCACTTGAACTAAGAGTCCAAATTTCACAGTTTTGACAGAAACTTCTGACAAAGTAATTAATGCTAAAGTAAACAGTTATCAAGAATGTCTGTCTGCAATAGGAATGCTCCCGATTGAGGCTTTTATTTACTTTACACTCATATCTACTTAACCTTCTTTAACCTATCCATCTGTCAAGAAACTACACAGCTATGCATAGTGACTAGGCTTTCATCTAATAGAAATTTTGAAGCTCAGGAAAAATGAAATTTATGCAACTTGCATTATGTCCTCATGAAGTTTATAACTCAGTGAATGATAACACAGGTTTAACTGATGAACTGATTTAAGAACCTATGGTCACTTATCAGTGTTAGTGCTGAAGTAAAATATCTGGTCATG
Organism: Fulmarus glacialis; assembly: GCF_000690835.1. Lineage (NCBI taxonomy): Eukaryota > Metazoa > Chordata > Aves > Procellariiformes > Procellariidae > Fulmarus > Fulmarus glacialis. The sequence goes on from NW_009235162.1 coordinate 13,508, forward strand.
CTGCCAGAACTTCCCAAATTGCTTACTTGAACCAATTCAATCTTTCTGTACACAACCCTGCTATGCAAACTTCTTTGTATAAAGAAATTAAAAAGGACTCCATAGTGTTGCTTTCCATGCAGGAAAAAAGGCCATAGTAAAGTGAAGAATTTAACAAAATTCAATGAAGTTTTAAAAGTCTTGGGTGTTTTCCTTCAAGCTGTATGATATTAGGAAAGTTTTGGTTGGCTGATTGTTTGGTGTGAGAGACTGCCCACTAAGGATTAAACACTGTCAAAATGCAAAATAAAGCCGGTTTACTTCATTTTGCGTGGAGCTTTTAAAGCTGTGGTCTAGGGAATGTGTTTTATTAGCTTATAACCACCTGTCACTTCAAACTATATAAACCATTTGCTAGAGAGAGCAATTAAACTGAAAATTCTCAGAGGATCATTTTAAGAAATGAATTATAAACAACAAGGGAAAGGATGTTGATATAGGCAAATATTTATATCGCAAATCAAACCCACCTTATTTACAATTCTTAATGCTGAAATTCTCTTAGATTTTACAGTTGTGATCAGATGCAGATATTATTTTCATTCTGAAACTATTTTACTCAGTACATGAGTTGTTTTATGGACATGCTTTTGTGACTTGAAAGAAAGTGGTTATGTATTTCCAGTTGTTTTTCTTTTCCATTTCTGTTGACCTTTTACTTTGAAACAAGACAGGTCAAACAGGAAAATGATGAATAATTCAAAACACTGAAACCAGAAGACAATGAAAACCTAGAAAAGTCTGTTTCAGACAATTCAGGGTGTTAGCTTTTTCCTCTCATTTGGTAATTTGCAATTTTTTTCCCTGGAAGGAGGCAGGAGCTTATGTCCCTTCCCATTCTAGGATGACAGTTATAAAAACATGACTTGATGAAAAATAATACTGTGAAGATGCTTACGCTGATGTTTTCCTATCGAGATTAACAGACAAAAACGAAGAACATTTTACATTAATGCAGTAATGTGGTGACATTTCCCCTAATATCTAACACAGCTGTTTTACATGGTTTGTTGTTCTGAGTTTACAAAAATAATTTTATCCTTAGATGATTTTGTTAGTGTGTTTGTTGATATGCTTAGGTCTTACAGCAAAGCAACAATTTCTAAGTAAATTTAAGACAACACCTTAATAATTTTATTTAAGTAGAAGAATTCCATAGCTTCTTGGACTTTCATACAGTGTTTGTTGAAGAGACATATGAAAAGAAGTAAATCAGTTGTCAATAAAACAGTCTTCTCAGGACCATCATGAATATGCATGTTTAAGCTAATCACTTAATGTTCTCTTGATGTTTAGTTCCTTATATTTATAAAGATGAGGCAGTTAAATTCTATCCTACTTTTCAGATTCAGTCAGATTTGGTTTGTTCTCTCCAAATGTGAAAATGTCTAACAAAACCACCTCCTAGCACATTTCATTATTTTCAAGCCATCATTTCAGTTAATACTTCGTTTCAATGAACATACATAGCGATGATAGGTCATGCCATAGCTTAAATAAATTTCTTCCCTTATTTAGGATTCCCAGCCTAGCCTTAGCAGTTAGGCATACAGGTGGCACGTGTAAACAGAGGCAGAGCCACTCAGTGAATATCAATCGGTCTTACCAGGTTGGATTTCCTCTCTCCTATCAGTAAGTTTAGTCCTTCAGGCATGACAAGTCACATCAAGGGGTTTTGTGTAGTGCTTAAGCTCCTTAGGTCATTTAGATGTTCTTTCTACTACATTACATTATCTTTTGATGTGCACCTAGGGATAGCTTCTTTCCCTTGCATCCCTATATTCAAGTGAATATGGTTCACACTCAGCTTCTCCCCATACTGTTGTTAGAGGGATACTGGGTTGCATGTTTGGTAGAGGCCTAACTTCTAAGATGTCTCTAAAAATGTTGGAGATGACAGACAAACACGTCTTTATGGCCCCTGTGGTAAGCAGATCAACCTTTTCTTGACAAAATATGCTGGACTTCTATAATAACAGAATTCTTTCCTTCATTAAAAGCCATGTCAACATTAGACCAGTAAGATAAGGTATACAAGAAAAGCAGACATCCCAGGCTGAAAGTTTCAAAAATACCCATCTGAGCACTTGAGGATGAGGCAAAACAAGCAGAGGTGAGAAATCATTAAGTTGCAGGACAGAACACAAAGGCTGGAAGTAAATGTCACAGAAATTGCAATTAAAAAATGAAGATTAAAACATTACTTTATCCATCATTCCACCCATGATTTTATCTTTTTTTTTTTTTTTTTTTTTTTTTACTGAAATGGTGGGTTTTATCAAACCGCATTCGATGCAAGTCAACAGTTATTTTTATCAAGCAGCATGTCTGAGCAAAAAGAAAAGGTGGGGTGTCAGTGAAACTCCGATCTTTCTCCTGTGCTCCATGCAGTTCTGTAAACACTCCATGGCAAAACTCTTTTTGTTCACTGTGCTTCCATGGACAGGAAATTTGGAGAAGGGGTGTAACAAGAAAAACTGCAAAACTATCATTTATGTGCTTTCAGCTTCTCCAAAATAGAGTATATATGTTTAGCAACCTGTAGCCAAAAAAAAAAAGAAAAAAGAAAAAAGAAAGGAGTAACTATAACAAATAACTTGAGATAATGTTTATCAATGTATTAAGCTTGTAACTTATTACTATCTAAGCACTATGGTAACAAAACAGATGCTACAGTCCTTATTTAATCATATGATATTAGACACTCATTAATCTAGGCAATAATAACAATAGAAATAAAGTGTTCAGGGTTCAATGACAATAAACTTTTATTTCTGATTGAATAAGAAAATAAGATATTAGATTTAAAACTTGCAGTAGTACCACGTTCTTTCCTTTCTTCAGAAAAACAAATGTTAGCTGCATGACATCTTTATAGATTTATAATTTTAAAAGACCTCTTAGGGAAGACAGAAGAATGGTAAGGTTTCCAAAGCTATATGATAGTTGCACTTGACAGCAATATCCCCCTTTGGTTGCATACTGGATGGTGCACAGCATGAAAAATATAGACAAGTACCCTTCAATCTATATATAGTCAGTATTAATAAGCTGTGGGAATAAGATGATGCAAAAAACACGGGACTGAGCAATGACCAATACACCAGCAGCAGTATCTTAGGACATTCTGAATGGAAGGGCAATGCAATCTGTGTGAACTGCCTGGCAGTGTAACTTTAACTACAATTTCAATAATTTCCATGTTACAATTACTCTGTGTGCATAGGAATTTAGCCAATTATGTCTGACAGTAAAAACAGAAATTAAGCTCTTTAGGTTCTATCTGCTCTATGTGTAGGACACTGTCAGAAATTTTGCAAATAGAATTTTTGTGAAACATTTTTCAAACAGAATTTTCTAATCTGATTGCTGCTATAGCATATACTTTGATTCCTCCCTGCAAAAGGGAAAAAAGAAAAAAACATCAGCATATAATTTTGCCATAGTTTTGTGATTAAAAAATGCATATTTTTATATTCTGGTAACCTATTAAAATAATTTAAAGTGGGTTTATTTCATGACGATTAGATCCTTAGAGTGCACATGTGTAGGTAGGTGTGTTTGTGTGTCTACATGCGTGTGTGTGTGTGAATATATTTGCAAAGGGGGGGAACTTCTTTTTCTAGTATAATAATAGGTTTTCTTAATTATCATTTGGAGCAGAAGTGAAGGCATATGCCAGGATTTTTGAACTGTACTGGATTAATCTGGAAGTCAAATTCTTAGCTGTATCTGTGTACAAGAAACCCTGTTCACACTGTTAGCAAAACAAAAAAGAAAAAAAGACAACTGCTAGCTCTGATCAGCTCTGCCATATTTTCCAAAAGCCCATGAACCAGAACAGTGGGTTAAAAGGAAGTTGACCTGACACATCCAGGTAGACTGATAAACTGAGCTGAAAACATTTCATCTTGCAGCTGATGCTAGGTGAAGCATATATGACAAATTGTAATGGCTGCAGGGTAATGGATCACCTGTAAGGACTCAGTGTTCTCTCACTAACTTGCTTGTGCTCTTTCTCCTGCTTTCTTCCACATGGGCAAGTAACTTTCCCTTCACGAGTCTTAGGGCTGCAGGGGATAATCGCGACTTCGGCAAGTCATTCAGCACCCTCTACAAAGCAAGAGCGCTATGTCTTTACACGTATACCTTTACAGCAGGACAGGCTGTGCACTCAGAGTCACAGCCCGTCTCCCATAAATTCTCACTTTGGGACAATGCATGTCTGGCTGGCACTGCTGACTGTGCCTCTAAAGAAAGCAGTACCTGCAGCATTTTTAGGCCCAAGAAACTATTTCTACTGGTATACCATCATCAGCTTTCACTGATTATCACAGAAGAAGATGCATCTCTTAGAAATGAAGGAGTGCTAAAGAAAACTATGGATTCCTAAAATATTGAATTGTTTGATTAACATGTGCTACCAGAGCTATGCTCAGCTGGGGTGCCAGTTCAAGGCTGAGCAGCTTATACACTTTAGCATATAAACAGATAAGCAGATAAACAGCACTATAAACAGCACACTCTTGTTTCTGGCTCACTGTCTCTCAAACGGCCTGCCTCGCAACCTAGCTCCCTTTAGGTGCAAGCTGTTGAGGCTGCCAGAGGAATGTCTGACACGGGGCACCAGCCATGGAAAAGAACATCATATACATGCAACTCAGAAATACTGGATAGGGTTTGCATAGAGCCCCCTGAACCCTCTGTCATACCTGCTTTAAGTTTAGTGCTAACCTCCATCTCTTATTATACCTAAGAACATAACTTAAGTGCTGCAGTTTCCTGTATTTCCCTATAATGGAAAGTACGGGTTTTCTGCACCCAAACGTACAAAATTTAACTCAAAATTTATAGCAACTTTATTAAACTGGGGTAGCCTAGTACGTAGACACACCAAATAAACTTGTTTGGCTTGTCCTACATAACTATTTTCATATGGTACTATTTTAGAATAACAGATTGTGCTGATTTTGGCTGGGATAGAGTTAATTTTCTTCATAGCAGCTAGTATGGGGCTGTGTTTGAGATTTGTGCTGAAAACAGCGTTGATAACACCGGGATGTTTTCGTTACTGCTGAGCAGTGCTTACACAGAGTCAAGGCCTTTTCTGCTTCTCACCCCACCCCACCAGCGAGGAGGCTGGGGGTGCACAAGAAGCTGGGAGGGGACGCAGCCGGGTCAGCTGACCCCAACTGACCAAAGGGATATTCCATACCATACGATGTCATGCTCTGCATATAAAGCTGGGGAAGAAAAATGAGGGGGGAGACGTTCAGAGTGATGGCATTTGTCTTCCCAAGTCACCGTTACGCATGATGGAGCCCTGCTTTCCTGGAGATGGCTGAACACCTGCCTGCCGATGGGAAGCAGTGAATGAATTCCTTGTTTTGCTTTGCTGCGTGCACAGCTTTTGGTTTCACTATTAAACTTCTTTATACACGAGTTTTCTCATTTTTAGCCTTCTGATTCTCTCCCCCATCCCCCCGGGTGGGAGTAAGTGAGCGGCTGTGTGGGGCTTAGCTGCCTGCTGGCTTAAACCACAACCCAGATGCATGTGAAATCAAGGCAAGCTAAGATTAAGCTCAGTAACAGTAACCACACACAAAAGTTTCCCCAGTTTTTCTGAGTTAAGAAAGTAAAAATGTGTAGCAAAAAATATAGTTTTAAGAGATTCACATGGGTTCCTCTAAATGAGCAATCTTCAACATCATCAGTAATGTTTTCTGGTTTCTGTTCTTTTAAGAGCTTGGCTCAAGGTTTGCATGAAAGTTGTCCATGGAAACATTTTTCAGACAAAATGGGTTACAAACGAAGCATTTTCTTTTATCTGTAGAAGTAGTTCTGTAACATATAACCAAAAGATCTGTGAGTATCTCACACAAATGTTCAAACACATTCCAGGAATATTCTCCATTTTTCCTCTTCCTTACTTATTTTCTAGATCTTGATTCTAAACAGCTACTGTGTGGATTATATTTTACCTCTTATTTCATCTGTACAGGGCCCAACTAATATACTTCTATCTGCAAAACATCACAGACTAAATTCACTTTGTTGTAAATTGTAAATGAGGCTGGCTGTGGAGCTGGTAAGTTGAATGCAGTGTTAGTCACCATGAAACTAAATGACACGGCAGACATCCTCTGTTGACTGTCCTTACCTTGAAGCTTTTAACTTGACACAGCATATGCCTTGCCTCTCACTTCCACCTATCCAGAAAATCCACCAAAATTAGTGGCACTACTCTGGTATAAAAGTAGTTTCTGTGAGACAAAATTATTTCCAGAATTTATAGTGAATAAGTTATGAAGAAAATTATTTTTCCAACAAAATTATTTTGTGTCAGCTGCAAATGAATGCACAAGTAGCAACTGGAGATTCAGAAGAGAAGAAATACAATTTCAGGTTATCACTCATTGCTACTATCCTCTTTATCATCTCATACAGCAAAGCTGGAAAAAGATCTACTTTTCCACTTTTGGTATTTTCACATTATATATTGCAGATTTCCACATTATTTGCAACTGTAAAGAAAGCAAGCAGCAAAACCCATCCAAGACAGAGTCAGTGACAAGACATATTTTCAATATCTAGATTTATTTCTGTTTGGACAATATTGGACTTCAACTCATAGTGAACCTTTAGCCTAGGTAGTCAAATCTGGCCTAAGTAGGACATAAAGTAGGAGAAAATTACATTGATATTTGGATAATTAAAACAAGCATAACTGAAATAAACCAAAAGAAACAGGCCAGGTTTTGGTAACCAGAAGATTAACAAGAAAATCAGGAATTATTGGCTGTGGTTTAAGATTAAGTTGATACTGATTCACTAGGACTGGCACTAGAACAACTCTTTTACTTTACATTGGTCCTTAGTAGACAGGACTGTAGACAGTCCCTATCAACTTCTGCAGGATCTGAAATGACACCGAAGAGGTGAAATGCTTATCTTGGCTAACTGCTAACCACTGCCAGTGTCATCACTAGCACCTATGTGTACCAGTCTGTCTCAAAGTATTGCATTGTGTTCCAAGGTTTTCCATCCTTTGATTTTGAGAAAGAGAATAGCCACCCTTATTTATATGTTATGCTGTTCTCTGTGGTGCAAAAGGTATTGATACTTGTGTCAGACAACACGCAGGATCTGAGAACAGAAAGGGAGAAGGCAATAGTAGGCTTGTGATATTCTGTGGAGCAGTACTCCAGACTCCAGGAAGACTGGCAGCACAGCTTTGTTTTATGATAAGAAAGCTAATGCTGCGAAAAACAGTATGAAAATGCTCTAATCAATTTCTATGTCAAATTATTATTTCTTGGTGGAAACACAAGGTTGTAGCTGAAATATTTTGTTAAAATACTTACATGTTTTGTCTGCGTACAGAATTTCTGATGTTTGTCCTTGGTGTTTCCTTCTTATTCTCTATTCTTTATATCCTTTCTTTCTTGTTCTAACTTATTTTTCTTCTTCTCAGGTCATCTTCTCCATCATTTTTCACTGAATCAGTTTCTCCTTCCTATTAACTGATCAATAATATTTTTTTAGATGGTGATGAAAGGTAATGTAATTTCTATAATTCCAGTTTGCTATGTGATATTGTGGTGGGTTGACCTTGGCTGGCTGCCAGGTGCCCATCAAGCAGCGCTTTCACTCCCCCTCCTCAGCAGGACAAGAGGACAAAATATGATGAAAAACTCGCGCATTGAGATAAGGACAGGGAGATCACTCACCAATTACCATCACGAGCAAAACAGATTCAACCTGGGGGAAGAATAATTTCACTTATTGCCAGTTAATAACAGAGTAGGATAGTGAGAAATTAGAACAAAACTAAAAACACCTTCACCCCATCCCTCCCATCTTCCCAGGCTCAGCTTCACTCCTAACTTTTCTGTCTCCCCCCATCCCTGCCCAAGCAGTGCAGAGTGGTTGTGGTCAATTCATAACACTTCGTCTCTACTATTCCTTCCTCCTCACGCTGTTCCCCTGCTTCAGAGTGGGGTGTCTCCCACGGGATACAGTCCTTCACAGACTTCTCCAATGTAGTTCCTTTCCACAAGCTGCAGTTCTTCAAGAACTGCTCTAGTGTGGGTCCTTTTCACGGGGTATAGTCTTTCAGGCACAGACTGCTCCTGCGTGGGCTCCGCTCCATGAGCCGCAGCTCCTGCCAGGAGCCTGCTCCTGCATGGGCCCTCCATGGGCTGCAGCTTCCTTCAGGGCTTATTGACCTGCTCTTGTGCGGGGTCCTCCGTGGGCTGCAGTGTTGATAACTGCTTTGGCATGGTCCTTTCCACAGGTGGCAGGGCAACAACTTGCTTCACCGTGATCTTCTCCAGAGGCTGCAGGGGAATCTCTGCTCCGGTGCCTGGAGCATCTCCTGTCCCTCCTTCTCTACTGACTTTGCTGTCTGCAGGGCTCTTTCTCTCACGTTTTTCTCACTCCTCTCTCTCGCAGCTGCTGTGCAGCACTTTTTACCCTTTCTTAAATATGTTATCACAGAGGTGCTACCAGCCTCGCTAATTGGTTCAGCTTTGGCCAGTGACGGGTCCATCTTTGAGCTGGCTGGAACGGACTCCATCTGACATGGGGGCAGCTCCTGGTGTCTTCTCACAGAAGCCACCCCTGCAGCCCCCCAGCTACCAAAACCTTGCCACATAAACCCAATACAGATATGTATGGCATACAGATTTTAAAGGCTGTGGCTAGGCAGTAAGGAATAACAATGCCTGTTTGCCTTGTCCTGGCTGCTGAACAATAATTGAGAGGCAACCTGGGGATGGAGAGAATGAGGGAAAGAGAAAATAGCAACAAGAAAACACAGCTGGGAGTTGTTTCTGGAGTACAAGGTCGGCAAAGCATGCACTGAAGGGAGACAGAAACAGAAAGCAATAAAGCTTAAGTAGTTCAGTATGGACTGGGAGATCTAAGCAGTGCAAGGACACTGATGTACATAGAGCCACCACAGCAAAGCATGGTGGATAGGAGGCACTGCTTAGCACAGGACCAATGCTAAGGTTTGTGCAAGCCTGAACAATGCTAAGAACGGTTGGCGTTTTAGACAAGATTGGAGAGAAGAACCTGTCCTGTAAGGCTACAGTAGAAAGAGAGCAGGATCATTCAAAACTTTATCTGATCTTAGTCAAGAGTGCTGAGCTGTTTGGCTTTAGAGTTACCCTATTCTATGCAACATTTTTGTACCCTAACTAACCTAGCTGTGGGTATTTTGAGTCTTTGGTGCTTTTGGTTCACTCACTTCTAGGAAAGTTATGGGTTCCGTTAGGAAGGTTAAGGTAGACTAAGGTCACAGAATCACATGCTGTAATGCTGCAAAAATAGTCTTAATTTTATATTGGATTCCTTATTACTGAATCTCTTAGGATGTATTTTACAGCAGGATAAAAACAGATTCCTTAAACTAAGAAGCATAAGAGTAGATTGTAAACTAAGTTTCCCAATTTTCTGTTGCCAAACTACGAGAAATCCCAGGCCAAATGATCACTCAGCTTTAGTAGTTGAAATGATTGACTATAGAGTATAAGTGTTGCCAGGGAATTGTAAATATTACTTTATTAAAGAGAACATTACAGCTGATGTAATGATAAAAGTAAACAAAACAAATTTTTAAAAATTTGTGATAATTCTTACATTTCATGTGGGGTAGAACTATTATGCATATAAGGCCGATTTCTTCCTCAAAAAAGTAAACACCCAAAACAAATTTTTAAAAATTCTACTGTGTGATAATTCTTACATTTCATGTGGGGTAGAACTATTATGCATATAAGGCCGATTTCTTCCTCAAAAAGGTAAAATAGTACTGAAGGGAAAGGATATTGACCACTTTTTCATTATTCTACCTACTGACCATCTCCTTGGCATGTTTCTTGCTCTCTGTTTTAGGAGTTTATGCACTTAAGTGTTCCAGCCAAGGCACCTGAGTTCTTTGAAATCTGCATCTGTCACAATGATTTTTAGTCTGTATGCTCTGGCTTAGCAATGAGGTGCTCAGAATCATTCAAGTAGACTTAGGTCATGTCAACACTATGTTAATACATCCCACAGAGCATTCCAGAGAGTTTCAGTGCAGCTTATCCTGAACATCAGATATCAAGACATGTTGCTGAATATAAAACTCTTCTGGAATAACATAAGCTCTGGATGTGACCTCTGAAAAAATATCTAAATGTATCTGCAAATGGAACCGAACAATAATGAGGACGATGGTTCATCTAGCTTGGAGGTTGCCAAGATTAAGGCAGTCTACGCCTTGCGTCAAAATAGCTTCCATAAAGAAAAAGACAGGTCATTGTCATAGGAGACTCTCTCCTGAGTGGAACAAAAGGCCAAATATGCAGACCGGACCCACTTCTTGGGGAAGTCTGCTGCCTCCCTGGGGCCCAGGTTAAAGATGTGAAGAGAAAACTTCCTACTCTGGTACAGCCCTCACATTACTATCCATTATTGCTTTTTCAGGTAGGCAGGCGATGAAGTTGCAACTAGAAGTCTGAGGGCAATCAAGAGACACTTCAGGACCTTGGCACGACTGGATAGGGGATCACGAGCACAAGTAGTGTTCTCTTCTATCCTTCCACTTGCAGGGAATGATGAGGGAAGAAACAGGAAGAACCAGCAGATCAATATCTGGCTCCAAGCCTGGTGTCACCAGCAGAATTTTGGGTTTTTTGATCATGGGTTGGTTTACACGACACCAGGCCTGCTGGCGACAGACAGGGTACACCTGTCTCAAAGGGGGAAAAGGATCTTTGCACAGAAGTTAGCAGGGCTCATTGAAAGAACTTTAAACTAGATTTGAAGGGAGAAAGGGATAAAACCAGGCTCACTAGAGATAAGCCTGGGGGCAGCACGCCAATGTTTGAGCGACAGTGTGCTAGCAAGGTCCTTTGGTCTGCCATCTCAGTGGAGGTAGTGGATGGAGACCCATGCGATAGCAAAGACGCAAGGGCTATTGATGTGTTAGAAACCATGGAAGCACCTGAGAATGGTCACATAGGAATTAGGGCTTCTCCTCCCAAAAAGGTTGTGGGATCAATAGTCCAACTGACATGCATCTACACCAGTGCATGCAGCATGGGCAACAAACAGGAGGAGC
>NW_009235162.1:25724-25960 GCF_000690835.1 Fulmarus glacialis
GTGGCCTCAGTCTTTAACAGTAAGAGCAGTTGTTCTCCAGGTACCCAGCCCCCTGAGCGGGAAGACAGGGATGGCGAGCAGAATGAAGCGCCCCTAATCCAAGGGGAAACGGTTAGCGACCTGCTACCCCACTTAGACACACACAAGTCTCTGGGGCCTGATGGGATCCACCCAAGGGTACTGAGGGAACCGGTGGAAGTCCTCACGAAGCCACTTTTCATCATTTATCAGCAGTC
>NW_009235163.1:0-6786 GCF_000690835.1 Fulmarus glacialis
AGGCCCTGGTAAAAAGTCTTTCTCCATTTTTCTTACAAAAGTCCTTTTAGTATTGATAAGCCACAGTAAGGTCTCCCTTGTTGGGGTTAAACAACCCCAGCTGTCTCAACCTTTCTTCATAGGTTATAAAAATTCTTATGGTGATTATCTCCAGACATGAGACAAATTAAATCAGATGAAACCCATCATAATTTCTAGAGGAAAACCAGAAAAAGAGGTAAGTCTGTTGGAGTCCAGTTATGCACAATGACAGACCTGTGCACACTCAAAAGGATCCACTCATATAAAAGCAACCACCAACTATCAATTCTGATTACTGAAATTTGGCATCTATGAAAAATTTTACACTCTGAATAACCCTGAATCTGTAAAATGGAAAGAAAAACAATTTTTTGTTAGTTTTGAGAATTATTTGTATCAACAATTCCTATTAAATGAATTTGTAAAAATAAAACAAAACCACCAGAATTAAAAATCAGTTAAAAAATATAAAAACTTTTAGACAGTTATGATTTCACAAGAAGTACTAAAGTGCTCATGAAATTTAATGTAACTGGGTAAAACTTCCTATTGTGAAACTGTTCAGTAAATATTTTAATTATATTGACAAATTAAGTCAAAATTGCAAAATTTGACACTGAGAGTGATCCTCAGTAATGCTGTAATTGAAAACTTGTGTCTGGAAGGAAAATAAATACTTGGTCTGTCTGTTTGAAATACAGAAATAAGAATGCCCACTTCTTATATTTATAAAAGCTTAATAACATATGGACAGAAGTGTTCTATATTTTGTAAGAGTTACATGTTAACTGTTCTCTACTAATTAAAATGCAGACAAACTCTCACTTAGATACAAGACTATGAATAACTGTGACACTTACTCAATTGCACCTTGCCAGTTCACCATTTAATTTCAGCTGTGAATACCATTTTGTGAATTGATTGTTTTTCTTCTAGCTGCAAATAAATGCATAATGAGTGGTTTTATAGCTATTTACTACTTTAAATTTCAGTATTCAGTGTTTTGTTATTTGAAGTTCAGTGACACATGACCTAACATATTAAACAAATCAACTAGAATATATGGTGAAATATTTTCCCCAAGTGTTTTTCTACACTGGTATCTAGATATTTTAATTTATGGAATTATGTTAATGGTGAGTGAGATCTTTGAGTCTCCTGATCTTATGTCCATTTTTTTTTATTTCACTTTATTGTGTCATTTCTTTTATTATGTGTGACCTGAGTAAGCAGTCACACATTCTGCAGATAATATTACCAGAAAAAAACATGATAAAATCATGTTTGCTCTACACTTCAAATAGCAAATGGTTAAATGAATGAAATAAATTACATCTATTCCTATGCAGTGCCCAAGGGCAACAAACATTATTTTTTTAATATATCCAGCCTTACATTCTTGTCTCATTTCAGTCAAATATTAGAGAATCTTTTCAGTAAAGGATTCTCAGAATGTTTTCACATTACCATAAATTATTTCTAAATCATATTTCAGTAAGAGTAGAAAGAGATCCAGCTTATAATTCATATTCTAAAACACTACTTCTTCCCTCTTGCCAACATAGGGTGAATATAGTTAAACATTTAAAACACAAATAGATTATCAGTAAGTGCATATATGCCCAGGACTTTGAGAAATAATGCTGATCTACTGAAAGGCTATTGTTGACTTTATATTGCACATAATATATCTCACAGCTTAATCTTTCTTTAGCTATCACCCTTCTATGACATATTTTTGTTGTAATTCCACAGAGAATGACGCAGTTCTGAATGAAGCAATGTAATTCAGCCTAGATGAAGGCACCTAAAATCATGCCAAAACATGATTCAGCTACTCACACAGAAGCATTTAGCATCAGTCAAAAACCCACTGGTATCTAAGAATTGACAGGGAACTGGCAGTGATGAATTTGCAGCAAAGAAACTGTTGGATATCTATGCTCTGCTAGGCACCTCAAGCATGCAAAATGGCACTACACTTATGCTCAGGTAAATGAAACCCTAGGTGGCTACTTTAAGGTGATGCAAACCTCTTTCTCTGAGCTTCATTGACTGTACTGATGACCTTTTTGAACATCTCCATGGCAAGAATGAAGACAACTTGTGCCCAAGCATCGCATGCACATACAGACACCTTCATGCAGGCCTACTCATACATGAATTAGAGACAGTCTAACTTCCAGGCACATTGACTTCAGGTCGTGTTGATCCTCAAACAAGGATTATTGGCAGAGAAAACGCTCTCTTCCCTCCCTCCCCCCACCTTTCAAATCAGATGTATGCTGCAGCTAAGGCAGGATTGTACAGTAAGTTCTGACATTTGGAATTCATTTCAGTGTTTTAACTCTGCTTTAACATTTTTCATATATTTTCCTGTTATGGGATACAGAGCTCCAGAGACCTCATCTGTCAGGTACAAATTAAAAAGATCTGGGATGGGGATTTAAAGATAGTAAAAAGAGTTTCAGAAGTACCAGTTCTTCTTAGGATTTGGTCAGCACGGTGAAAAACAACAAGAGTAGTGACAAAAATTTACAGTCTATTGAAAATACTGTAATAGATTTTTTTTAATTAAAAACAAAAGTAAATTAAACAACAAAAAGCTTTTTACATGATGCTTAGGTTGATTTTACCATTGGAAGAAAAATAAAATAGTTGCTGAGTTTTCCTCTATTAAACAATGAATTCCAAAAGTGGATATAGTCAGAGGTATTTGAAGGTTACAAGAGCACTATACCTGTTATGTTGGATTTTAACTCTGATCATATTTTTCAATATGGTATAAACATAATTTCTTTCCTAGAAGAGAATTGCATCTAAACACAAGTACTCAAAACAAAGGTAAAATAATATAAAATGTTCAAAAGCTGATGTAAAGTGGTTAATCATGATTGTTCCTAATTTCCACTGGAATCATACCCATAGAATTTCCATCATAATCCAAGAGTTAAAGAGATGAAAAAAAGACTTCTTTTCACAACAAAGACCCTGTATACTAAAAATAAATTAATTCAAAGCAGTACTCAAGAGATATGCATATTATTGTAGCCAACAACATACCATCTCATTTTCCTATTCCCTGGTTGTTCAGGAGTAGTAAAATGCATATTAGTATGGGGATTTTTTGCAATGGGCCACATAGTTTTTGTTAATGAAGCAAGTCTGTCAGAGCAACAGAGATGGAAAAAAGGCTAATTGGATCTTACTTGAAAACCTTCAGCTTAAGTTATGGTGTAGAACTGACAGGTTCTGTCAATATTTACACAGAGATTTATTGCTATGCCATATATGCTCAGAATGACATACATTTTTGTACCATAAGAAAAAAAAATTGCATAGTGTTATTATCTTATTTTGAACTTTTTTGTGTGTTTAAAGTATAAGAAGTTTTGGGGTTTTTTTTTTAATTGCATAAAATTTACACTTAACTGCAGGTTTTGGTCTGGTTTCATTGAAAATAAACAGATCATTATAAAAACTGTGAAAGTTCGTTACTATTTGCATAAGTGAAAACCAGGTAGTGAAGCTAACTAAGAAAGACGACAGGTTCTGCCTATTTAGAGAATGCATTTTGCTTTTTATAGTATTAGAACATGATTTTAAAAAATTAATGACAAAAGACAATTGCAAATACACATTTTTAGTATCTAGGTTCTGCTAAATATCAACACTATATTTCATTCACAAAGACCTGGTCAGAAATAACTTACAACAAAAAAATATATAATGACAAGCAAAAGAAACTGAAACAAGGGAAGGCTCATTTCTTTAACACTTATAGTGTGCCTCGAGAGCTTTATGTTTCAACATTTTCAGTGTTAATAATTTATTAACATATTTTCATATAATGGGAAGCTGAATATTTCTCTAAATGAACAACGGCTGACAGGAACCTTCTTTCTAGAAGAACTCTGTGTTTAAGGGTTATATCCATCATTTATCATGTTTTAAATATACTGTTGAATCTTGACCTATATACAGACAGTGGTAGATATGTGTTTTATTTCCATTTCCTTTTGATTTTTTTGCCTTGAGATAATAAGCAGAAAGTAGACCTAATTCTGAATATAAACTGAGATCTGTTATATATGCTTAGAAGGGTGTTCTGGTTTCAGTTGGGGTAGAGTTAATTTTTTTCCAAGTGCTGTCTTTTGGATTTAGTATGAGAATAATATTGATAACACACTGAGGTTTTAGTTGTTGCTAAGTAGTGTTTACACTCGTCAAGGACTTTTCAGCTTCCCATGCTCTGCCAAGTGCACAAGAAACTGGGAGGGAGCACAACCAGGACAGCTAACCCAACTGGCCAATGGGGTATTCCATACCATATGATGTCACGCTCAGTATATAAATAGGAGGCGTGGTCCAGGAAGTAGCAATCATTTTTTGGGTATCGGTCATCAGGTGGTGAGCAATTGCATTGTGCATCACTCATTTTGTATATTCTACTATTATTCTTATTCTTATTCTTATTCTTATTCTTATTCTTATTCTTATTCTTATTATCATCCCTTCTTTTTCTGTTCTATTAAATTGTCTTTGTCTCGATCCACGAATTTTACTTTTCTTTTTTCCTATTCTCTCCCCCATGCCACTGTCAGGGGTGGGGAGGGGGGAGTGAGTGAGTGTCTGTGTGGTGTTTGGCTGCCTGCCACGTTAAACCATGACAAAGGGAAATTAGAAAATTTCAGAAAATCCTTGGAATTTGCCTTCCTGAAATCTGTAATATGAATTAGCCACATGGTGAATAATTTAATCCCGCCTTCTGCTTCTGTTTCTTTTTCTTTTATACTGAAGTTTTATTCTCACTGAAAAAAATCATGTGAAAATTTGGAACAAAATTATATTAAGGGACATCAGTCAAATAAACTGTGATGTTTCGTGAGTGAAGCTCTCTGCTTCTAAAGACATGCTGGTAACGTCTGCTGAGTATCTGCAGGTTCTTAGATTTAAAATTTGATGGGACCTTTTTCTCACCCAATTATATTTATGAAAATACCAAAAGCTTGTTTTGGGCTGCTAGGCTATATTTACAATGATAATCTGTGGCTAAGCTATCTGAAAACCAGTTTTTCACTGACCAATGTTATTAGCTGAAAAAGCCTGAAGACGAGCTTTTTTAGAGAAGAAATATAAGATATGTACATGTGTAAAAATCTATCTTTTATTTTAAGATGTAATTTCATAGATCCCAGAGGAGATTTTAGGCACTAAGTTCTCAAAAGTACCTAACTGGAGTCCTGAATTTAATACTTACATCCAGAAGAGAATTCGAGACAAATTTCTCTTTACTGGATCCTCTTGACTGGCCTGTTTTGCATAAGTGACTGTTGGGAATTGCACACCTGAAGCTTTGAGTGGTTGAATGCCTACATGCTATTTTGCCCCAATCTTAAATTTCTATTCAGCATTTAGGTAAGCTCTGCATACTTAGATTTCCATATAATTACAGAAAAAAAGAAGCTCATTAGATGGTATCCGCCATATGTTTTTTATGGTAAATTTTATTAACAGCACTGTCATTTTGTTTTTATTTCTCCCTAGACCTGCTCCAAGAAAGAAATAAACAACTTTTGCATATTTTTATTTTTAACTTTCAGCTATTTACATATTATATTATTGCTTTCAAGTCATAAGGAGATATATTACATTGTATGTAAATATGACTAGATTCTGATCTCCGTTACACCTGAATAATAAATAACATGATTGCCTTACAACGCAAGCAACAGTACAAACACAAGATGTAAAAATGATAGAGA
Source organism: Fulmarus glacialis (assembly GCF_000690835.1). Classification (NCBI taxonomy): domain Eukaryota; kingdom Metazoa; phylum Chordata; class Aves; order Procellariiformes; family Procellariidae; genus Fulmarus; species Fulmarus glacialis. The sequence continues at coordinate 5,787 of NW_009235163.1, forward strand.
ACTGGAGTTTATGAGAACACACAACTAAGGAGAATAGAGGTAAACAAAAATTAATCAGATATGTCTGTGAGGAAGCACAGAATAAATCAATGTGGGTTACCCTTCTCCATCAGGCATGTATAATTGTATTGTTTCAAAACTTGCTTGCTGGCTCAGTTCACAAATTTTTTCAGGTCTTTGGAAGCTTGCTGTTTTGCATTTGTGAGCCATCTCCATGAACTTATACAGTGCAGTCATTTAGAGTGTTGCTTAAAAATATTCTCTAAATCCAGCTCCATGTAGGGGATGTCTACTGTTTGTAATACACAGTGTAAAGCGGATAATATCAAAATGTCAGTTGATTATATCCTTCTTTAAGCTAAAGAGAAGAGAAGAAAAAGAAGCGAAGCAAAGAAAAGCAAAGCAAAGAGAAGAAAAGAAAAAGAAAAAAGCAAATAGAAGAAAAGCAGAGAAGCAAAGATAAGCAAAGCAAAAGAAAAGAAAAGAGAAAGAAAAGAGAAAGGAAAGGAAAGGAAAGGAAAGGAAAGGAAAGGAAAGGAAAGGAAAGGAAAGGAAAGGAAAGGAAAGGAAAGGAAAGGAAAGGAAAGGAAAGGAAAGGAAGTATTTCAAAATATTTGTCTGTTAGACCTAAAATTTTGTAAACCCAAGGACCCCTCTTCATTCTATATATCAGTATTCTTGCAAACAGGTTAACACTGTTTCTTCTCCCCTACAGAGCATGAGAACTACTCGTTGTTCGTGAAGCTTTTTGAAAATTCTCTCTAAAAGAAGTCAAGTGAAAGGTTGCCTTATAGGAAGACAGTAGTTGTCTCGACGTGCCTTGAGAGGGTAATTGTTTTATAACACTTGCTGCTCAATTTACTACTGGCTACTATTTTGAAGAGAAAATGCTGAGTATGCTGAGGGAGAACACATTGTAATTTCATGTCTTATCTCTATCAGCTGTTTTTGCTGATCATGACAGTTGGCTAAACTTCTATAAACCCTGTTCAGTAACAGA
>NW_009235163.1:6823-7131 GCF_000690835.1 Fulmarus glacialis
TGGCAAATGAGACACATCTTCCTGCTGGACAGCCCATCAAAAATGGCGCTGATTGTATCTGAAGAAGGCAGATGATGAATCAGTGAGTCAGGCTAATAGAAGGACGTGAAGATATATATTGACAGTTCTGTCAACTAGCTCTTGGTGGAAAGCAATTAGGTTATGATGAATAAGAGAAATAAATCATGCAGAAACTGTGACATTTAATTAGAGGAAACCTCCCCAAAAAATACAAAATTGTGGCAAACTTTCAAAGAGGAAATACAGATTGCAATGTTTCCACTGTAAAAGTAAAATGAAGAGGCAGA
>NW_009235163.1:7259-31052 GCF_000690835.1 Fulmarus glacialis
CCATCCCCATCTCAATTTGAATTTTGTTACAGAATAGCTATCCTGCCCCCCTCTCAGAATGGAAATGCAGAGAAATACTCCTCTAAGAGCGGGAGTTCAGGAAGCTCAAGGCCTCTATAGCTGGAGAGACAAAAAGAAACAAGAATCGTGAAAATGTGGTGGGAAGTCAGTGTTGGCCCAAAGAGACAGGGTAGCACCTGGGAGAGGAGGACTTGCCACTCCTGTTGCCTCTGAGAAAGCATGAGGACATGACAACTTCAGCATTTCCCCATAGCACCAGACAGCTATCTGGCTCTTTGTCTCAGAAGCAGCATGAATAGTTATAGTGATCTACACTGGTCAGAGCTAAAGACAGCTGATTTTTTTTTTTTTTTCTTTTTTTCATTGACTAAACAGAAACATGACTTCTACCTCTCATCCTCTGAAACACAGCAAAGATGGTTAGCTAAAGTAACCTAAAAATGAAACTGTGTGTAGCTTTATATTTTCAGTATTAAAATTAAAATGGACCAAAACTGAGCTCAACACTGATCATTTTCCACTATGCAAAGCCACTTTCTTTTTAACTTTATTTAGTTAGCAGAAACAAGCTTTACTTGTCAGCTGAATGGTAAAATATAAGGGAGCCATCTCTCTGACGGTCAAGAAAGAAGTGTTGCAATAGGGAGACTGAATTTCAGTTGTCCCATTCTCTCCTAATATAAACTCACAGTGCTTTCACTTTCACCTTCTCCAAAATCCTATATGGGTTATGTCAGCATACATAAAGTGTGATAGCTTGTTAACAAAGAATCCAAAAATAATTTCTCTCTTGGGAGATTTTTTCCCTCTATTTTATCAGGTTTTTTCAGACTACGTTATGTTTCCTTAATGTTTGGCTTTGATTGCACAGGGGGTATTGTAGTAACTTATTAGTTCTTAAAAAAGCTTGGTTTCTTAATGTTCCCCATTATAAAGAGTAATTTTAGCTGATATTAGGCATATTAAGATATGTTTAGCTGAATTTTTTTTTTTTTTTTTTTTTAAATCACCTTCATCTGTCATCTACCTATCAGTTAAAAATGCTGAGAAACTCCTGGTACTGTACACAGATTAAAATCTATTGTTGTGTCATACAAAGATAAACAAAAGTAAAACAAAAACCTTGGTCTTTAAAAAAGAATGCAGTTATAGCTAAACAAATTAAAAAAAAAAGAAACAAAACCAAAACCAAACCTCCAGGCCAGTCAAAACTGTACCAGACAAAAGAAATCTGACAAGCCTCAGTACTGAGGCCTTGCAAACTCATTGCAAAACTTTTGGCCTTTTGCTAGGAATGGCAATACTGCATGACTGGGTCACTATGAGCTGCTTTCAGGTTTGTTCAATTTCTATGCTTTGAGTTTGGTTTTGTTTTTTTTTTTTTCTGTGAAGGCCCTCGCAACCTTTGGAAAATAGACATAAAAACGGATACTGAAGAAAACGTAAACCTTCACATCTGAAAGAATAAATAATATCTATATTCTCTTTAACTCTTTAACCAAATAATGACCAAAACAGCTGATAAGGTCAGAAGACCTCAGTTTTGTTTCTCCTTGTTTTTTAATTGGTGACCCTGGGCAGGTCCCTCCCTTTTCTAGTGTCTGCATTTCTTGTCTGTAGTTTTAAGGTGACTTACCTGCCTTACTATGCACTCCTTCTCCCTTACTAACCACAGTGTGATATAGAAATCAGATCCTTACAATTATTTTTTTTAAATAGGGTTTAAAAAATGGAGAAAAAAAATAATCAAGGAATCTGTGGATTTTTGTTGTTTCATCAGAATATTAACAAGCTCCTAAAAAGCTGCATCATAAACAGGATTTCTCTGATGCCTGTAAATCAAATATTTCCTGTCTTGGGGCAGGGACAAGAACTAGTAATCGGATTTTCTTTGACTCTAAGTTTCTTCTTTAGCTTTCTATTAAGCCTTCCTCAGGAATTTCTAGAAAAGATGCTATGTAGAGTATTGTCTGAGAAAAGATGACACAAAGTGGCAAGGAATAAACAGGTGGTTATTATACAGCTAAATAAAAGGGAATATAATATGTATATGTATTTTAATTACTTGAAGATAGGAAAGTGTAACAAGATATCTCTTGTCAGTCTACATATAAGTATACAGCTGTCTACATATAAGTATAGAATCTATACAGTGTAGATTACAGACTACGTATACAAAGAAGGGGGAATGGTATAATGGACACAGTAAATAATGAAAGTGATTGAGAAAAGAAGAAATAGAACACAATATTTTCTGCAATTAATATAAAATATGTTTGAATACAGATTCAGTATTCTGAAATAATTACATACTTATCTATCAATGTTGTTTATAGAAAAAAAAAAAAAAAAACATTGAATTAACTTATTTTCTCCATTTAAAACTAAATCCTCACATGACTTTCCTTTCAGTAACTTGTGTGTGTGTGTGTGTGAATTCTGTGAAGGGATCTTCTACTTAGCTCCAGTAAAATATCTAGAAAAAACAGTCCATTCTCCTATTTTCCAAGTGCAACTGTGCTGGGGAATAAGAATTAGGTACCACTGACATCTGCACCAATTGGTAAAGACTGCAATTATGCACAAATATATACCTCCCTATCCACACCATTATTGTCTGTCCCCCCTTGGCAGTAGATTGGGCTCCTCTCTGGTTAAAAATGTATTTACGATCCATAACTATGGTGGCAATGGTTTCTCTTATTTTACTGTTATGCAAACCTCCATCTAGGGAAACAGAGTGACAGTGTATCATACTGAACAAGCATTTACCAACTTAACCTCAAACAGTATTTGGCTACTTATGATGTAATCCAGAGCTAATAAACTTAGTTTATGCAAATGCAATACCTGTTATACCATATGCAATTTGCACATAACACTGGTGCTGATTCAATTTAAACTGGAAACTGGCAAAACTCTGGGTTCTAACAATGAAGACCAGTTGCATAATTTCTTTTGAATATACTGTTTTCTTAGTTAATATATGTAAAGTGCCATAGGCTGATTAGATTAATATTTACTAGCAGAGAGCTTCCAACAAGTGGAAATCAGGGCAGGGGTGTGGCAGGGGAGGGAAATATATATATGAAGTGAGTTTGAAAGACCTGAGCTTAGAGACATTAATGTTTCACAGACATTTCATGCTTTCATTATCTTGCTTCTGCTGTAGAATTCTTCAAGATTTTATTTTTGTTTTAGTTTGAAGTGTTAACTCAATAATTTCTACACAGTTAACAGGTCTTGAATATAACTTAAGTGAGGCATAACGTATGCCTCATACGTATGTACATAACGTATGTACATTCAATCCACAATAAATTAGATTTCAAGGGCATTAATCACCTGTATTTCTCATCAACACGAGTAGGTTGTATTCAACACTGTACCTTTTGTTCACGGAAGATAGCAGTAGCAGAAGCAACTGTCAGAAACTGATAATGATTCAAATTCTGCTAAGATGAAATTAAAACAGTCCAGCAAAAACTAAGGGAATCAAAGACTGACTAAAGTCGTGTTCCTACTGGAGCTGCAAAAATTGAACCAGCTTAATACATCTGTCATACTGTTACTTATTATAAATTAAATATTTTTTAGTTCTCATAGGGTACTAGCATTTTTCCCTTTCTAAAATGAGCATAGCTGATACATATATCAATAGCTACACCTCTTGGGAATACACATCTACTTTTCCCACTGGATGCCACTGTTTGATCAAATTCAGGCGAGCAAAATCCTGGAAAAGTCTTGAAGATTTGTAGCTGAAAGAAGCCATTAATTCAAATTAAAACACAGGTTCTTTAGGAAACATATGAAGCATGTTTTATTAAAATGCCTGGTTTTAGTATGGATTACACAAAATTAAACATTGTATGAGGAAATAAAAAAGAACTTAATTTTGACTTTTCAGAAGCATTTACAAAAATAAGGGCATGATAGGATAATAGAACAAATTACTGATGTATAAAAGCAGAACATACTTGTTGAATAACACAGATAAATGTTTTAACACCTTACTCATTTTGAGTGTGAGTTTGTAATTTGAAATTCACTGATGAAGAGACTTGCCACTAACAAAATATTTCACAGCTGGAATATCAAGTACTTTTTTTCTTCTTCATAATAGAATTAGCTCAGTTTGAACAGTTTCAGTTATTTGTAAAAGCTTATAGTCTAATTTTATTGTCACTGGAATCAGTGGCACTTTCACCACTCACTTTCAGAGGACATGATCAGGCCAACATGAGTATTACGAACATACTGACTTAGCAGTCTAACTCCTTGAAGCAGCATGGTTCAAGTTAAAATAATAGTATTTAAACAATGATAGATGTTCTAGTACAAAATAAGAAATGGCCTCTCAAATCTAGGTTTTCAAAATGTAATACCATCAGACAAGAAAATATGATAAGAATAAGAACATACCAATAACAACAGGACATATGAGGATGCTGTGAAAAAAGCAAAGACTGCAAGTAAAATGAATTCACTTTTAAGAGATTATGTCAAAAGACAAGAAATTTAAAAAGAAACATAAGAGGAAAAGGTGGTGATAATATTGTAAATCTTCCATTTTACCTAGATTACCATACACTAGTCACTTGTATAGCATTTGAAATTCTCCTTTTGCTTTTTTTTCATAATGTGAAGTTTCACATGAATTCTGACAACACATTGGTTTGTTTAAATATTTTATATGAATTCCTGACATTTGTAAGTACATTCAAAAAAATGTACCACAGCTGCGTAATTAGTTATCTTATAATAGAGACATAGTATATTTTTTGTGATAACATGAAGTAATCTTTCCCATTACTCTTCAGCATCTGATACATTGCATATCATTTTCTGATCTGTTTACATTATAAAGTTTCTAGAATTCTGAAAATGCATCATACCTCACTCTGAAATACATTCCTAAAGCTTGCTTTACCCTAGAGAGGATCAGCTGACTCTCCTAGATTTGATAAATTGCCTGAAGGCAAGAATAACAAATCCTTACCTGCATCAAAGATGTGTATATACCAAGTCCAGGTTTATGCAACACTGCAATTCACTATTTCAAGACTCGGTTTTCCAGATTGCTTTAAACTAAAATTGCACACTAAACCTTGAAATAGTTGTAAAGTTTCACTAGAGTAGTGTAATACACTCTTCATGGTACTTTTTGACAGTCTATTCTAGTATTCTAGAGCAGAAAACTTTTGGTGTCTTGCTCAGAAGCAGACAGAGCACTGTTGTCTCAAGCCTTTGTTCAGCACAGGCAGTGCTGACACAGGACAGTCGATTTGGCAGGGAGGTGGAATAGTAGAAGTTAAGAATCGGTAACAAGAAGGAAACTGAGAGTGGGGTAAAAAATGTGGAAGACAGACTCAAAATCAAGAAAAAGGGAAAGGTTTGGTAGAAAGTGAAAAATAAAAAATAGAGAGGAGCAAAGAAAAGAAAAAATGAGAAACAAAATTATAAGTGCTTTATAAAACAGTATTTTAAAAAAAATATTTTAATAATAATTCTTGCCTGCATTTATTCTGGAGGTGGATTTGTTGAGGTGATACACCATCTCAGGCAGAACTAATGAGTGTGCTCTGTATTTTTATCAACATATACATATATGTGTGTCTATCTGTGTCTCTATGAGTGTGTGTGTATGTATATCTAACTATACCATTCTATATATGGAACATGGTCCCACTTTCCCTATGAAGCTGTCCCCAGCTCTGATTTTTTTTTTTTATATAATTGAAATTTAGTGTGATCAAATAAAGAGAAAGAAAAAAAATAAATGAAATAGGAAACTTTGGGCATGGTATCATATAGAGGGAAAAAAAAAAAAGAGTCATACACCTCATAACATCTCATACATGTGTTTGTGAGGTTAAAGTAAAAGTTTTCCAGGCATTCATCCAAAGTACACAAAAAAGAGCAGGAATTCTTCCCTAAAATTCAAGGAGTTTTGAGGATAAAACAAACAGAAATTTTCACATAACCACGTACATCTGAAGTTGTCTGTAGTCTTAAATGTCAACTTTTCATTAGCCTAAATAAAAGTATAATTTACTGGATCACAAACACTAAGGAGAAAAACGTCTAACAGTCTTACTATATAATTTGTAACTACGTTGATGCACATGACAGCATATTTCCCCTACTTCATTTCCCTTTTCAGAGAGAAAAGCCTTATTTGACCATGTTTTATGATAGCATGAAAGCTAACACGAACTGATTTTACAGGAAAGAGAAAAGTAACATGTCATGATCTCAGCCTGTTGTATTTGTTAAGTTTTGAGCACATTGCTTTTAAGACAAAATGATACAGAAATAATCAAAAAGGGTTCAGAAAGAATAGCAAATGTGATGTATCTTTTTGTCTCTGGTGTTGACTATTGTTGTAACCTCAGTTCTGGAGATATTAAGGTTTATTACCCAAGTAATTTATTTGGCGGTGCTTAATTAATAGGCAAGTCAATGAGTGACAATGAATTCACAATACAAAATGGATACATTAAAAGACTGACAAACTATTTTTTTTTTAATTCTATTGTTACTAGAAGTAGTAGGAGCTGTACTGTAGGATATAAAAAAATGCAATTATTTGGTATGCATTTTATACTATTCATTGTGTTCTTGTGTATCTCTGTAAAACATTTACTGTCTGATACAAGTTGGTATTCAGACATATCCATCTAGGTAAAAAAGGTAAAAATCATAGTCATAATACATTTAGTTAATACGGAGACATTATAACTTCTGTTTCTGAATTCAAATTATTGAAAGATAAAATTTAAGATTTTATCTTAAATCTTAAAACTTAAATCTTAAATCTTAAATCTTAAATCTTAAATCTTAAATCTTAAAACGATTCACGATTCTCTCAGAAAGGATAAAGCGTAATTGGCACTGGTCACTTAAGGATGGTGTAAATGGCTCATCAGTTAGAAACTTAGAACGTGGATACTGCTTAGAAGAGATAAGTCTATATAGTCTTTCAGGAATAGGGAAATACCTTCTGCCCACACTATGAACCAGTCAGATAAGAGCCAGCCCTGAGTGTCAAGGTGGCAAAGCTAAAAGACCCTGCAGGAGAAAGGCACAAATCTCAGGTGAGAGCTGATTTGTGTCAGAGGAGCTTGAAGCAGGCAAAGCAAGCTTCTGTGCTCCTGGAACTGGAGGTGCAAACATGTCTATACCCTGTGTCACGGGTTTCCAGCAGCGTGTGCCAACGGTGAGCTGTTCAAGCGTGGAGGAGGCGTGTGGTAAAGAGGACAGTCCAGATGAATAAGCCATAGCAGGGCCTGGGCTTTATGCTCAGGGCAATCAGTGCTGTCTACTGCTGCCAAAGCAAGCAATGAGGAGGCACTAGTAAGATACAGGAATGGGGGAGGAAAAAGAAGACAATGTTGGCTTAAATAAACATCAGAAAATACTACTGTAGATTAAATACAGTGACAGGTAAGAATGGAGTTGGGTTTTCAGTTGAAGATCATTTGATAGTAAAACTTTCTTTTGGTCTTAAAATCTCAAATAAATTACAAAAAAAAAAAAAGAAATAGGACCTGATTCTGAAAATATGCTTGTGAGCAATATCAATTACATGAGTACATGAATACACACACGTTCTGTAGGATTGAACCAAGGTTAGCAGTACTGCAAATGGCCAAAGTTAGTGTGCTGATCATCCATGCAATGGTTGAAAAGCACTTCTGCATGTCTGAAATGTTTAAGAAAACCCCTTTCATATTACCCTATTTTAATAGTTCCTAAAATGACCTGCGTAAAATCAAGCCAGCCGTGAAATAGAGCTATGCAATCTGATTTGGTTCATTCTGTTTATGCACAAAATAATAATAACTTCTGTACTGTCATTATTTGATGTTAAATTTTTCTCTTTGTGTTTTTGCTTTTCTTTTTCCTCTTATCAGAAATACTTAAAGCAAAGTCCTCACTGACCCATCTTGTCATTTAAACATATTCTAGACCTGCAGTTTCTCATCTTACCCTACAGTCTTTTTTTTTTCCTTTTTCTTTCTGTAGTTTGTTTCAACTCTTACTTCAAAGATTCACTAAGAATCTTCACCTGTAAGCACGGAAATTGCAAACAAAGAACTCTCTCTAGATGATAAATGAAGTACAGTCTTTCAGATATATCTGTTCTTTAATGTTTAAAGTAATTGTTAGAGTGAGTGGGGTTACCATGCTGTATATGAGGACAGTGTGAAACAGAACAGCTTCCCTCTTAAGCAAAGCTATTTTTCTGTCATTTTCATGACCCAGTTAGAAAGAAATCTTTCTATGACATTTCCATATGCTTTTATTGACAAATCTTGGTTCATAATTTGTGATGATGAAAAAATATAAGGATATATCATTATTTTCTTTGGAAACAATATTTTTTTTTTAAAGTCTACCTATTGACTTAAACACTATTAAGAATAAATTTATCTTTAGGATGGATTTTTGACTTTACTGCTGATGTATTCTATCTGAGACATAGCTAATTTTAAGGATTCTCAGATATCAAAATTTGTCATAACCATATTGATGTCAGTGGAGTCACTTTAATTTTTGGAAGAAAAGAAAATGACCCACCCCAATTTTTTCTGAGTTCATAGTAATTATTGGAAGATATAAACTATCATTTTTAGGGACTATTATAAACAAGTTATATTTCTCCTAGTATTCTTTAAGATATGAAGAACAAAGCTTAGGGCCCAGTGAAGTTCAGATCATTACACTAAGGTATTAAAAAGTTTTCTGTATTTGAAGTCTCTGCAAAAAAATCCTTCTATGGATTCAATTCATTGTTAAAATTAAAATTAAAATCCATTGCAGGTCTTCAATATGGAAAAGTGGGTTTTTATAGAAGAGGTTAGGGAGAACACATCTCAAGAACTTTAAACTCTAAAATAAATTCTACTCTGTGACCTTCATATATTAAAGTTAGTAGGAGATCTGTCATTACATTTTGGTGATAAGACAACAGCAGTTCTCTTTCTGAGCAAATGCTTTATAAAAGCAGCAATATTTTTTCAAAATTTCTTTTCTTATCTTAAGCTACCTTGTCTATCCTAGATATTGTTGTTTAATCTGCCAGTACTCTAAGATATTATACTAGCAGATAAATTAGCTATAATCCCTGCCCCTGAAGAGTTTCATTACACATAACTACAATAATATGAGAGAAGGCAAAACAAAAGAAAGAATTAGCAGGAGATAAGGGGTGAGAAGGAAGGAAATAAACTATGAAATCCTCAGTTTTAATGGTGCTTTGCATAGCTTTCTATTTAGTTAGATTTTTATCTTTCACAGAGGAATAATACAATAAAAAACAGAGGCGAGCTGTGGAACAGATGAGAAAGCTGTAACATGAGGAGGAAAAAAAAGTATGTAGCCAACAAGTAGGGACAACTGAGAGTAGGACATGTGAGGTTTGCAAGAAAACCATTTGCAGTCAGTGGTGAGGGAGAGGTGCGTGATGTACAAAGCTGATCCATAAGAATGCCAGAGTCTACAGCTTTGAGAGGCTTCTGATCACAAAACCCATCGGGCAGAGGGGAAAAAATCTGACAAGAATCATCACATGGCTGTGAAGATATAGACACAAAAATGAAAAAAAGAATATTACATTAATATAAAATTACTTTGGGGTTTGTGGGATATTTGTTGTAAGAAAGAGAACAGCATTGTCAGAAGGGCTAACTTCTATGAACATGAAGACATTCAGAAAAATGGGCAGTGCAAGTTAGTCTGGTTTCTTCTTATTGCTGTTTTGCTTTCTCTGCTGTGTTTTTTCAAACTACCTTTCCCAATAGAAACGAAGGTCTCCTGCTCTGGAGGAGGGATGCTTCAATATGTTGTGAAAGCATCTGTGGAATCATCTGAGGGGGAGTGTTTTGAGAGGTATTTGCAGCACTACAGAATTAGCTAGCAAAGCATCAATGTATTAATATATCTTCTGTTCACAAGACTTCTTTGGACTATTCCTGCTATGCCTTAAATCATTTTGCGATTGCCCATTAAGGAAAGCAGTGGAAAATGTAATCTCTCTCCTTTTCCTTTGCCTTCTCTCAAATCACCAAGTACATTAAACTGCTTTTTGTCTTGACTATATACAGTGCAGACACAATATAAGTCCCACGGCATTATACAAAATCCAGCCATGGAGAAGAACTAAATATTTCTGTCTCATAGAATCCCAGAATTGCTGAGGTTGGAAGGAATCTCTGGAGTCATCTTGTCCAACCCCCTGCTTAAAGCAGGGTCAGCAAAAGCAGGTTGATCAGGAATATATCTAGCTGGGTTTTGAATACCCTCCAAGGAGAGAGACTCCACAACCTCTCTGGAAAACTTGCTCCAATATTTGATCATTCTTGGAGTAAAAAAAGTTTTTTTCATGTATTGAAGTGGAATTTCTTGTTTTAATTTCTTGGTTCTTGTATTACTGTTGGATATCACTGAGAAGAGTCCAGCTCCTTCTTTTTTATTCTTCACCCATCAGGTATTTATACACGTAAGATCCCTCCTGAGCTTTCTTGCTTCCAGGCTAAACAGATCCAGCTGTCTCAGCCTCTCCTCATACTATAGGTGCTCCAGTCTTTTGACAATAATCATCAAAGATTATTATCTTTGTGGCCCTTCATTGGACTCTCTCCAGTATGTCCATGTCTGCCTTGTACTGGCAAGACCAGGACTGGGCACAGTACTCCAGATGTATTTCACAAATCTTGAACATAGAGGAAGGATCACCTCCCTCAGCCTGCTGGCAACACTCCTCCTCATGCACGCCTCTGTTGTGGTTTAACCCGGTAGGCAGCTAAACACCGCACAGACGTTTGCTCACTCAGTGGGATGGGGGAGAGAATTGAAAAAAAAGTAAAATTTGTGGGTTGAGATAAAGACAGTTTAATAGGACAGAAAAGGAAGGGAAAATAATAATAATAATGATAAAACGATATACAAAATAAGGGAAGCACAATGCAATTGCTCACTACCTGCTGACCGATGCCAAGCCAGTTCCCAAGCAGCCGTTGCCCCCCCACCAGCCAACTTCCCTGGTTCATATACTGAGCATGACGTCATGTGGTATGGAATATCCCTTTGGCCAATTCGGGTCAGCTGTCCTGGCTGTGCCACCTCCCAGCTTCTTGCTGGAAGGACATGAGAAGCTGAAAAGTCCTTGAATAGTGTAAGCACTGCTTAGCAACAACTAAAATAGTGTGTTATCAATATTATTCTCACACTAAATCCAAAACACTGCACTATACCAGCTACTATGAAGAAAATTAACACTACCCCAGCTGAAACCACGACAGCCTCCTTTGCCACAAGGCTGGACGGTCAGCTTGGTGTCTACCAGGATCCCCAGGTCTTTTTCTGCAAAGCTGCTTTCCAGCTGGTTGGCCCTCAGCAGGTACTGGTGCCTGGGGTTATACTTGACATTTCCTTTTGCTGAAGTTCATGAGGTTCCTCTCTGCCTCTTGAGGTCCCTCTGAATGGCAACACAACTATCTGATTTAACCAACACTCCCAGTTTTGTATCTTCTGGAAACCTGCTGTAGGTGCAGTATATCCTGTCATCCATATCATTGATGAAGTTAAAAAATATTGGTCCCAGTCTTGACCCCTGGGGGACACCATTAGTGACTTCCCTCCAGCTGAGCTTTGTGCCACTAATTATAACCCTTTGATCCTTGCAGTTCCCCCAGCTTTCAATTCATTTCACTGTCCAATTAATTAGTATGTAATTCATCAGTTTGTCAATGAAATGTTATGACATTGTGGAAAGCCTTGTTAAAGTCAAGTTATACAACACCTACCACTCTCCCCTTATCCACCCTGCTAGCCATTTCATCATAGAAGGTGATTAACAGGTTGATTAGGCATGATTTCCCCTTCATAAATCCATGCTGACAACTCCCAAGAGCCACCTTCTCCTTCATATGCTTGCAAAAGGTTTCCAGGATTATTTGCTCCACCACCTTCCTGGGGATTGAGGTGAGGCTCAGCAGATCACTAGAGGATTACCAGATCCTCTTTCTTGCCCTTCTTGAAGATGACAGTGATCATTACTTTCCTCCAAGCCTCAAGAACCTCCTCCACTTGCCATGATCTTTAAAAAATAATTGGGAGTGGCCTTACAATGCCAGCTCCCTCAGCAATCATGGGTGTATCCCATCGGGTTCCACAGGCTTCTGCCTGTCCAGTTTGTTTACGCGTTGCTTAGCATTTGGCAGGGAGCCATGATTTTTGACAATGTCATGACCCCACATGTTTTCATACTACCCTGTGCTTGTGCAGTATGACTGTGACCAACCACCACTTCCGCTTTACCAAGATGTATGGCAGAAAAGGAATGCATACACAGCAGCTGTCATTTTTGGCAATGTAATACCCTAGATGTTTTCATATGTCTCTGTGATTGGCAAGTTTCCATTTTTTGAAACTGTCATACCCATTTGGTCTCTGAGCAGCCTCTGATTGACCGCTTTTTTTCCTTCAGGCCAGGAAGTGCTCATATCTGAAAATATATAGAATTATATATATATGCAAATATACCTATAAAGGAGTGCACAAATATGTACAAAAACTTTAATAATTACACATAGATATACTTTAGATCTATATTTATATATAACTATGCATTTGTATATACATATAAACAGATATAAAAGTTAATTATATGGATCCATAAAGGTGCAGGTATAAAATGTAGAAAACATTCTGTAGTAAGAGTTAATGGGATGAATAATTAAAGCTTAAATGTGAATAGAAAGTGATTAAACAAAGGCAAAAGGCTGTTTTGGGGCACCCCATGTTACAAAGCTGCTGAGCTCTTCAAAGCTCTTCCTCTTGGATCATGCTCCTCACTGAATTCAGTTCCTCAATGAATTGTTCCCAACAACAATCCTTGAGGCCAGGCGGGTTGACGTTCCAGAAAGCCTATTTAATCTTGCATTTAATTGCTTTATGTACCCCATATACTTGTATGCATACTATGTCAGCCAAACTTCTGAGAGGCTGAAAGGAGGAATTCTCTCAGCTGAAAAATGTCACAGGGTCAGAAACAGATTCAGAAGTGAATGCCACCATGTAGCTAGGGGCTGTGTGTTGAACAGAGTGCAAGCTGACCTTGCTGCAATGCCCGATCTCAGCCCTGATAAAGGGGGACAGATACAACCTCCTGTTGGAGGCTTATGTCATCACTTCTGATGGTGTAGGATGAAAAGCAGACTATCTCTGATGAAACTAGCCTGGGAGGCCAAAGACTTTCTGTGAATGATGATTAATTAGTTTTATCCAAATGAAACATTTCCTTTAATCTTAAAAAAAAAAAACCTGTTCTTTACACTAAAAAAAACACCCACACCAGAAACAAACCTGCAAAACAAACAAACAAACAAAACCTTGGAAGTAACAATGAGTCTTCCATACAGAAAGAAATTTCAACTAAATCTCTGATACAGTTAGAGAGAGCATCAACTGTCCAAAACACAATTCTCAAGGGAGCTGCAAACAAGTTACCAGTTTGACAGTGGTCATAATTTAAAAATTATTTGTAAGTACATTCCTGCATATTTTTAAAAAAATACAACACTATTTGTGGTTCCCAAAGGATTTCTTCACTGCATTTCAACAAAGGCTGACATTTAGAAAGCTCTTTTTGGTAGTTTACTCTATAACAAACCACATACTGTGATTTCAAAAATGTTTTTGCATTAGATAGATTTATCATTGCAGTTATTTAGTTGTTTTTCTGTAAATCAGACCCACAAAATACAAGATCTAAACTGTACTCTTTACATTTATATGGTAGCAATGGTGTGCAAGAAGCCCATGCTGTGTCAATGAGAGATAATACCCCTACACACTGCACAGAAAGACAAATCCCCTGAAGTTTGAGCTATTAGGTTTACGTGGGACAGCAAGTATGCTGCTGTGGAATATTAAAAAGACAAAATGGCAACAGGACACTCGACCCCCCAAAAGTGGGGAACTAAAACAGAAGCAGTAGGGAATGAGCTACAAGAGAAGCAGGGGACATGCCCTTTACTTCTCATATGGCAGACAACAGATCTCACACCCCAGAGTAATACGTGAGTTGCAAAATACTCTTATTTGCTCTTTCATTTGTCCAGTGCTAGAACTTCTAGCCATTTGTTGAGTTAAAATCGTTGATGATTTAAAAAATATGAAAATGCTGTCAAGTAGTTGGTGAACACAATTATGATGTCACAAACAAAATTTAAATGTATCAGTGCAATACATTCCAAACATAGCAAATTAAATGTGTAACAATTGCTATTGTCAGATAAATTTGATTCTTAATTATAATACTTTGTACATGGCTCTGTTTATTTCATTTTCTTTATTTATCTAAATTATATAGTCTAACCATAGTGGAATAAAGACATTTACATGTCATTACATAAAGACATGTGATTACTCTCATAGTTCACACCGAAAGAAAAAAGATATATGCTGAAGAAAAAACTTATTCTTTCATTAGAATTTCAAAATTCATATCGTTCCAAAATTATTTTTCAAGATAAATAACCTATGAATTTAAATATTTTAAAACTACATGCATCTGCAACATGATAAACAACTATCAAATAAGAAAAATAAACCTGTTGTCTCATGTCCTTCTCCTCCATGCCTTCTTTCCAAAACCTGTTTAAAGTACCTCTGCCTAAAAATAAAAAAATGCAGCATCAGTGAATCCTCATTTCCTGACATAAGGAAAAAAAAAAAAAAATCAGGTAAGGCAGATGTGTTTCTTCTTTTTTTAAAAAAAAAGAAAGCAATCAGCACAGTGACAGATTTGTTAACATTTTTGAATAAAGAATCAGTTGCTCATAAACTGCACATTCGTTTCAGTATATTCATAAATTATTTCTCAAAAAAGTACACTGCTGGGAAAATCTAAGCATGCTAAAAAAGAGCTACTTCCACATAAGTTTATCTTGCCCTGTAGGTGGTGAGATACAGACAAAAATTAATCTGTGGTACAATATAACTGAATATTTATAACTTTTCTTGAAGAAGGTTTTGACTTTGCATCCCATACTATGTTTGCTGTATTTTATTATTAGTTGAATGCAACAGCAATGGTAGATGGGATGAGATGGAGTCACCAGGATGCTACTACACTATTCATCCTGGATGGTCTTGTGGATACATTGGGCATGGGCCTGGAGACAATGGAGTAGAAGTAAAATTAATGTCCATTAGTCTTCACTCCAGGGAATGAATGGAACTGTTAACACTGTTAATAGTGCAGGTCTGCTCTCTGCCAGGTCTGAAAGGGAAGCTATAGATCTGTGTGGTCATAAATACCTGTGCATCAATGCAATGTGCATATTGTGTAAGCTAATAGAAGGATGAAGTGCCCTTCATCAATAGATGCATCTGTGCTGTAACAAAAGTATGTCCATGTTAATAAACTGTTGCTTTTCCTGTTTCTCTTTTTCTAAATATTGATAATTCAAGCACAATGAAGCAAGCCAAAGAACAGGAGTGTCTAGAAATATATCACATACAAACTCTCCCAAAAAGTTATTGAATCATTTGAAAAACATCAGACAAAGCCACTTTAGTTCACCATGTTTTGGAGGTAGGCTTGCTTTATCATTTGGTTGTATTAAAACTGTAAATTTATGAACAAAATTTATAAAACAAAAATAATATTATAAAATATTATTTATTAGTTTGGACAAGTTTTGAAAATTTGCAGTCGTGTTACTTTCGACAAGTTGTAGTCATGTGTTTCATCTATTTAAAACCCAGTAATTTAGTGGAAAATATCACTGGTTTATTTCCAGAATAACTTAAGAAAACATTTACAACAAAAGTAAACAAATTCCTAACTCGATAATTTTTATGTCTTACTACTACTAGTAGTTCTTTTTCTCCTCCTCTCAGATACTAAAATTGCATGTCCTCTGCTGGACTGATTATTGGCCCAAATTCACCTGTCTACTCTAATGAACAAAGGTGGATTATTAATCATTTTCTCTTGGACTGATTCCTGTTTGGCTGTTTGTCAAAGAATTCCACATTAAATGGATAATGGAAAGCCTGCTGCCATGGATAAAAGACCATAAGAAACAGGAAGACACAGGAAAGACCAGTCTAAAGGAAACCTGAAGCTTAAGTTCTCTTCTAACCCTGCATACCTTTAAGGGACAATTCATGTCTTCTCATGAATTGTCTAAGGTATGCCAAGAGAATCACCAAGAGAATTTCTTTGACTGTAAAGGGAGTCTCAGTCACTCACATGATTAACCCTCAGGCGTCTAAAGCATGGTCAGTTGAATTCCATCCATGAGAGAGTCTTCTGTGCTACTTGTGACACATAGACTCTTTTCACAAAAGAAACAGGTAAAATGAGAACATACTTCTGTTCTAAGACAAATTTACACATTTCTTTAGTTAAATAGGACAATGTACCTAGAGGTGAATGGAAACACAGTTTTCTCATCAGCTATGATCTGAAGATCTGCAGGAAAGTGATTGCTTACAGTCATAGGCATTTTGTGACTATGGTAAAAAATGATCAACATGAATCTTTCATATTCACGTAGAGGATTCATATGTAGGTATTACAAAATATAACAGGGACTTTAATCCCAGGTTTTCCAAAATTAATGCAAAAAACTTGTGGAAAAAAAACCCCGGTAATTGAAGAAGTAATGGGATATGACACTAATTGCAATTTTACTAATAAATGACTGATGGTGGTTAACACTTTTGGATAGAGATGCATTACAGTGTCTAAGTTCTGGGAAGATTTTGATTATAAAAGTTTCTTAAATCAAGATTACTGACTAAACTTTGCTGACATGATGTCTTTGTCTTTATTTTAGATTCCCGGGATTTTGGGGGTTATGTGTCCCAAGAGTTTGTTTTTCCTCCTGTTGTCTAGGCCCTGCTGTTATTCCTGCCACATCACACTTTTCTGAGTGTTAAAGTTTCTGGTCCTTCATCTGATTTCCCCAAGGTTATGATGCTCTTTTGTAAGGAAAAAAAGTTCCTTGCTAGGAAGAATGAAATCCACCTTAATGTGAAAATTTGAAATGTTCTGAATAGTGCAGTCCTGTCTTTTACTCACGCTAGCCCTGTTGAGCCAGGCACCTGTGTTGGACACTGCATGTTGAGGTATGTATGCTTACCTCCACACAGAAAAGCATGGCCTTTAAACTCCTTCTTTATCCATTATTAACTGAAAACTGGGCTTCTGAGTTGCTGCTATAAAGCAGTTTTGAGGACAAAGAATTACAATATTGTCTGCTAGCATCCTTAAAAGAGGATATCACCCTGAAAGAAATCCCTACTGATAGAAAGCCTTTCTTCCTCCTCTACAATCAACACCCTAGCAATTCGTCAGACTCATATCAACCCAGAAATACAATTCAAACAATACATTTGCATGGACCATGAAAGCTCATTACTTGTTCTAAGAGGTTTACATATAGAAAGGGAGAATATGAATGTCATATTTTTTGGAAAACCATTCAATAATATTCAAGACAGAGAAATCTCTACTCATTCTATCCCCGCTCTTGTTGGTCTCACTTTAATAATATTTTATAATTTGGCTGGAGGAGAAATATTAGCCAAACATACATCTACTTTTCTGTCTTGAACATGTAGGGAGTACTCTCCTTACCTGCCTTTACAGCCTCCATGCCTGATATGCTTGGTAGCCATACGCTCGGTAAACTGGATTTCTGAACAGCTATAGGATGTCTTTTAAAGCTCTTGACTCAAGGGGAGAAATTTGTTTTTAAACTGCTGTAGTGAACAATAGTTATCAAATTAGCCAAAAGCCCCAAACAGGAAAACAACAGAAGAAAAATAATTTACGAGTATTTGCTGATGAAATTTATTATGGTTCCCAAGATAGTTTGCAATAAGAAGATGCTATCTTTTTTCATGTTGATGAAAAAGTAACTAAAAATCCCACAAAACCTTAAGCTGATGAGAGTAGACCTCTTCGAAAAATGTTATTTTTAAAGATTAGCAAATCAATATATACATCAATAACTGCTTACACCCATAATATTACAGTTTTCCTGTTTATTTTTAAATGACAAAGTTAAGCATGAGAAGGCTTTTATTTTAATTCTAGTATATGGGTGATACACTAACACAGTTTATATCTTGGTAGCAGTTTTTAAATGAAAATATCAACGCAAATGTGATTGTGATAGTCTAGACTCAAGCCTTATTTTTTAATGTACAATGAATTCTTCATTCAGTATGGGTTGCTTAGTAAAAGCTGAAGTACAGTTAGCCTGAATTTAATAGCTAGGTGTGCATCTGGAATGAATCATTGACTTTGATGACATTATTGACGTGAATTGATTCACTTTGGATTTATGGATAAGTAATTTAGATCTCAGTCTAACCTACAAAATGTATTCTAAAAGCTTATTTACACATTTAGGAAGGGGAGGGTGGGACAGAGGAATTATTCTCACTTAACTATAGGTATGTAACAAGCATATAAATTATAAGCCTAATCTTCCTACAGATCCTCTAGAATTGTAGGAGAAGAGTAAACTCTGCATCAGCCTTAGGAAGCATCTGTTTTTCTTCACAGATTATACACAAAGCCCAGAATGAAAAGTGTCATAATGTATCTTGGTTAAACGCTTAAATTTAAATGACACATTTTATTCACATCGTAGAAACTATTGGCTGAGTGAATACTAAACTTTGGTGTTGTCACTCAGTCTTACACCTGGGTGTTTACTGGATGTTTATAAGTACAGGTACTCATCTCTGGACCTGTCACTTCATTCTCTACATGTACTAACATTGTAGTTCAAGCTCTGAAATAAAGGCCGTTCATTGTAGAAATCATTCGCCTGAAGTAATTTGAATTGAGCATTACGGTAATTTTTTTTATAATGTAAAAAGAGCTCTGACATTGGTAATAAACCCTGTAGAATATGCAAAAAAAAGGTATTACTAATGGAAGAGACTTGTTTTGTCATTTAGATACTCTTTTCTCAGCTAAATAACGTTCTCAGAAGTTGGAACTGTATGTTGCAGCAATTAATAATCCAAGTATTGGTATGTTATTAGTATTTTGGAAAGATCCTCTCTGCTAATATCATATACCAAAAATCATTATCCTAAACAGAATTGAAAGAGCTGAAGCCAGAAAATACAAGTCTTCTTTCTTTTCAAGTGTTTTTGTCACTGAGGACCAGACAAATGCTGTATTTCCTCTGAATGTCATTAAATTACATGCACATGGTCCTCGGAATGACCTAGGGAGTACCCTTCGTCTACATTCCATAGTCATGCAAAATTTTAATTACTTTGCTCCTCTTAATATATTTTTTATTACATTCATAAGATCAAAGAGCATCCTCTGTTGGGTAATACAACACCTGATTCTGTTGTGCTACTAGCTTAATGTAGCCTTGTGAATAGGGTAACTGACAGTGTTATGAAAGGGTATGGGTTCAATTCCTGTAGAGGATCTGCTTTCATTAAAATTTCTTTTATTAACATCTACCCTCTTCTTACTGGGATGTGACTAAATTAATTTTTAGTTTTAAATTATTTTTCTCATATTTCTAATTGGTGTATCCAGAAGCTTGGGAGCATGAAAACAATAAGGAAGACATTAGAATAACAAAAGAGATCTCTAGACAAACTTTTCCCTTTTTATATAAAAAGATAGTCTTATTATTTTGAAAAAGATACCTTTAAATTCTGACTTAAACCTCTAAAGGAAGATTATAATTTGATCTGCAGTTGATCTGCAGTTTGAGCTGAACAAGATTTGGGTCCTATCTTATGAATAAGAATGGTATTAAGAATGGCAAATACAGCAGCTGTAAAGGAATAACTTTCTTGTTTTAAGAGAGAGCATCCCTTGTACTGGATAAACAGAGATCAGCATTTTTCTGTGAGTTCAAGATGAAATGTAGGAAAGTATTACCTTAAGCCATTGTGAATTAGTTCTGGATGATCAAGGTCAGTCATGATTATCTGGTGGGTTTGATTATGTTCATTCTTTTCTACACAGGCCTAGCTATTATCTTATTTCAATGCTCCATCTTCCAGGCCAAGAGTTAAAGACTCAAAAAGGCCTCTCAGGTGCATAAGCAGGAGCATTTACCTACTACCACAAATGTAAATCTGTTGTATCATCTTCTCACACACAAGGTGTAGTTCAAATTGCTTCACCTCAAAAAAGATATTGTAGAATTAAAAAGATTCAGAAAAAGAACAAAAAAGGTGACAACACTTAATGAAATGACTTTCATTTACTTAAAATACGGTCAAAATGTAGAACACCTTACCACAGGATGCCTTAGATGCTAAAGAAATTATATAAACTCAAAGAGAAATTGAACACAGTTTTAGAAGACAAAGCCACAAATACTTAGTAAACTTATAGGAACTTATAGGAACTACACTGGCTCAGAAAATCCCAGACCTGTTGGATTTGGCAGTGTTAGGTTAATGGTTGGACTCGATGATCTTAAAGGTCTTTTCCAACCTAAATGATTCTATGCTTGTAATATATTTGAAAGTATTAGAGCAAAATGTCATTACATACATTTCTACAGTTATGCTTCTTCCTAGGCAGCTACTTTTAAATGTCATTGGAGACAAGCTGTGGTCTGTACCAGTACCGCTGTTCTACATGCCTTAAACAGGCCTTAGATGCACCATTTTTCACAGACAGGAAGGCTGACTCATGTTCTAGTAGAAGATAGCCAGCTATCTACCAAATATGAAGTAAATCCAGACTTAATCATATGTGAAACACACAGCTTGCTTCACGTTTGGCCACAATGTACTTGTACAAGCATGTCCATGACAATACTGAAGTCAGGGCCATCAGAATCTTGAAGACTATTTAATTCAGCAAGAAAGAAAATACTATTCTCCTTTCTTGTTCAGGCTCCTGTCTCTATATGTATCATCTAATGACACCTGTAACTCTTCTCCTAGGTATTCAGCTGTATGTGATTCAAGGTTTTTGATATTTTGATATAATTTTGATATGGTCTAGCTGCATAACCTTGACTCAAACTTCCATGAAAATTGCCAAGTTGTGAAAAAGGACTGTGAGAAAGTACGTAGAATAGAGCTATGCAAGAGCTAAGATTGCTGATACAGGGATAGTTAGCAGTTCAAGGATAGAGAAGGAAAAACACTGACATGAAAATATATAAAATCCTAAGAAAAAAACGGTGAGTCAGAAGACAGCAGCTCAGCAGCACTATCAGCCCATTCAAAGAAGCAATGGAGGCCGACCTGTCTGACCTGATTGATAACTGACAAGCCTGCAAAGACCCTTCAGCTACTTTAT
Source organism: Fulmarus glacialis (assembly GCF_000690835.1). NCBI lineage: Eukaryota > Metazoa > Chordata > Aves > Procellariiformes > Procellariidae > Fulmarus > Fulmarus glacialis. Next base: position 28,621 of record NW_009235163.1, read on the forward strand.
TGAAGGTGGTGAACATATTGATGGGTAGCTAAGGAACCTCTTTGTCCTAAGTATCTACCGTGTGTTAGTCATAGACATCTACCTTATGTTTCCAACTTGTTTATAAAGAAACTTCGTGGAATTTCATCGCATGAAGTGAAAGGTGCCCAGAAAAAGTGACCCAGAAAGGGAGGACTACAGTATCTTTTGAAAGCATTTCACTCTGCAGGGAAATACATCTTGTTTGATCCTTCAGATGTTGACTTTCCTCATGTGCTCATTAATTCATAAAAACTGACTTCTTAATATAAAAAAGGAAAACAAATAACCCAAACACTTCCATTAATTTTAAATTTCACTTATTTAGACCATTATAGGACTTGTTTCTTGTCCATCTTGGTTGTAATAGAAATTTTTTCCTGATTTGTGATTCACATAATTAGTCTTCTTTCAATCCTGATAAATGCTGTGAGTTCAAAATCTGACTTATTCCAACACATATAAATGTTAATTTTCACCCCATTGCCTATAATAGGGTGCAATTATTTTGCAATTGCAAATACAGTTTGGAAAAGCAATGACCACTGAATTTAAGAATGATTTGAACCTTATCTCTGTGTGTGTGAGTTCATAGCCTGTTTTGATGACAGAAACTGCTCTTATAAGTAAAATAGTGATCTTTATGCCTTTTCTTATTTGAAGGTACTCTCTTTTTTTCTGTTTTGGATCTAGCAGCTGGTTTTGATCATCACATGCAGCATTACAGGATCCTTCTAGAAACATAGCAAATGGCTTATTTCAGAGAAGTCCCATTTCATGTTTAGATCAATATTCATTAGACTATGTTCTTTTTTCTATTTAGACATTGCAACTGAGAGATATTCTAAAAAGAAGCACTTTGTCCTGTCACAGGTGTATTGTATTTTAAATATATCTCTGCAGTTTGGATGATACTTAGAGCAATATTTTAGCATGAGATATTGACAAGCATATATGTATTAACTTTTTCACTACATGCATAGATCTATATCAGCACAGTTATCAGAATGTCTTCACTAATAGATGTTAACTAATTCTGAGGGTTGGAAGGTGATTGTTACTGTATTATCTATTACCTCTTTTTTTAATAGAAGTACATAAAATAATTATAGGAGCAAGTATTGGCTGCTCAACTGTGTCATGTTCCATCCTTAGAGTTGGTTCAAACAGATTTCTGAAAGGTTAAATGAACTTTCGCATGTGTGTTTCAACCTTGATGAACTATGTGTCATGCCACAGAGTTAGACATATAAATAGAATTATTGATTCTGATTATCACTGATGGTTTTATAATGGATATTCAGAAAATCTCTCTGGCTTTTAACACTATTAGCAATGCAAATCAAACCCTAATTTACTGTTATCAATCAAAGGAACATTACTTCAGGACGGTATGCTGCACCATGTCCTTTTGCCAGCAGTAGATCACAGAGTTTTAAGTATCTGGTGGTCCCAGGATTCCCTACCAATTACTGATCACAAGAATACTTGAGGCTCACTAGTGAGTTTGATATGAAGGGAGTACTCATAGAATCATAGAATCATTAAGGTTGGAAAAGACCTCTAAGATCATCAAGTCCAACCAATATACTGATTTATATTAGACTCTCAAACATTGCTGAGATTTCCAGGTTCAGATGTGCAAGGAAAATTCTGCTTTTCTCAGCTTAATTTTCTTTCTACAATGCAGCATTTAATTTTCCATAAGAATATGTAGAGTTTCAATTAACTACATTGTAGCTTTAGGTTTTCTCTCTCCAACAGTCTAAATGATTAAAGATTAAACTCTCTTCCTGAAGAATTCAAAGTGTGATTGCATATTTGACTGTCTTCTGCAATCCATATCAGTTAAATAGGAAGCACTTTTTCCTTTTCTTTCTGAGGAATGTGTAACAGTGGATTTGAAGCCAGTAGACCTCAGTCAAGAGTTAGTAAACTCCACCCTAGTACACACACCTAGAATGCAAGATACTGCTCTTCACTAGCAATTCCATCATAGAAATGCATTGACTTAAGAGAGGAAAACTAAGCTACTCAAAGAAGCCACTTCTGTTAATTATCATTTAATATTTTCCCTAGGACTTTTCATGTGATTCTCTAACTTATATATTCAATATGAAAGTGTACCCCTCACATTTAAAATTCTCTGAGGTTTGATTCCTAATTTTTTTCAGATTTCTCATCCCTTCTTTTATTTCATTTCAATTTTTTTCAGAACTTTGGTTGCTTAGCCACCTTATAAGTGTGATTAAATGTCTGAAAATCTTTTAGCACAAGACACTTAAAAATCTGAGTTGGTTACAAGGTTTTCTAAACTTTCTTCTTTTTGGCAGTTTTATATTTTTTATAATCCTCTAGAACTTTTTTTAAAGAGTTTTCTGTATAAATCACAGAATCATAGAATCATTCAGGTT
>NW_009235164.1:0-55358 GCF_000690835.1 Fulmarus glacialis
CATTCCCTGTCCCCCTGCGCCACTTGGGGAGAGGAGGTGGAGACTTCGGGAGTGAAGTTAAGCCTGGAAAGAAGGGAAGGGTGGTAGGAAGGTGTTTTTAAGATTTAGTTTTTATTTCTCATTATCCTACTCTGATTTGATTGGTAATAAATTAAACTAATTTCCCCAAGTCGAGTCTGTTTTGCCCGTGACGGTAATTGGTGAGTGATCTCTCCCTGTCCTTATCTCAACCCACGAGTCTTTTGTTGTATTTTCTCTCCCCTGTCCAGCTAAGGAGGGGAGTGATAGAGCGGCTTTGGTGGGCACCTGGCATCCAGCCTGGGTCAACCCACCACATGCCCCCCCATTACTATGTATTTCTCAAACAGTAATAATAAATCCCTTCTAAGAGAGGAAAAAGGACAGTTAGCATAGACATTGGTTAATCTGCCAAGCCATAATATGCATAACTTTTTAAAAGTCAGAATGACTGAGTATGTCAATAGGAAAATATATTTATTTAATCAAGTTTTACCATCTATACTATTACTCAGACTGAAGGCGAGTGCCATGTCCTTGAACGTCAGAGAGCATGCAAACTAGAAATGCCAGTTTGCACAGAATTAGTTTAATTATGTAAAAATAATCTATTTTTCTACTCAAAAATTCAAAGATTTAGACCTCCCAAAAAATCGAATGTAGAAAACGTTAAGATCCACCACCCCAGAAAAGCAGCTTACATAACAGAAATTTCAGCAGAGTACTTTCGAGTACTTTCCACATATCTCTTTAGGGAAGAGAATCAGATGAAATAGTGATTATTGTGGTATATTTTCCTTCTCACTGTGTGTTAAAAATATATTTAATGCCCAATCAGTATACACAGCTAAGGTTAACTATGACTGTGTAAGGATCTTACCAGGCTCCTTCTTCTCTCTCTTAGGTTTAGGGGTTTTAGTTGCTGTGGCTGATGTATTTAGTGAGTCATCCCCACCACCTTCAGCTGGCACACCACCAAATTCTTCATCAAATTCCATTTTTATTGCTAGAGAATCAGTTTCACCCTATAAATATAAAAAAGTTGGGCAAAACAAAATAAATTACACCTTTATATTTCAACATAGAACTGGAATAGTTTTGTAGAAGATAATAAATGAAAATAGACTAGTATATTGACATTTGTTGAACAGTCTTGGAAAGAAGAAATCTCAATAAAAACACCTGAACAATAAGTAGTCACAAGAGGCTTGCAAATGTAAAAGAAATCCAGTATTAACTCCTTCATGCATTAGGTCAGCAAAACAGTATAAATACAGCATTAATGAGGTCTAGCAGTTTGAATTTATGCTACCAGATTAGAAAACGACAGCAGTTAAATAATAAATAACCTAACTATAGCAATAGTTTTGATTTACCTTTTTCTTTTTCAGCAATTTCCTACTGGCATCAGCTTTCATGGCAGATGTAATCTGTGGAACTATTCTTCTGCCAAATGGTGACGGCATGGTCTCTTCCAACTGAAGTTTCTTCATCTTGGGTTTACCAACTTTGCCTTTTATTGGTTTGCCCACCATGCCAGCCAAAACATCTTCTCTTTCCTGTGCTTCTACTTTCTAACAAATAAGCGGGGCGGGGTGGGGGGAACACATTCTTTTTTAATGAGGACAAAGTGCAACATGGTGATTATTTAAGATTCATCTCCTTTTAACATGGAGCATAAGACTTCCCTTAATTCTCACTTGAATTGTAACACACCTTCCAGTAGCAGAAAACCAACCACTTAATCGTGGTAAATTTTTCATTACCCTGTACAGTTAAAACCTACACTTTTATTCAAGATTAAATGAGCACAAACTTTTGGACTCTGAAAATCTTTCTTTTATCAAATTTCTACTTCTCATATATGTGTCTTTTCATGTATGTATGTATGTATGTATGATGTAACTTTTCAGTATTTCAGCATTTAATTTAAGCAGCTGGTTTCTAGCATCATTTTTAAGGTACATTTTCCAGTCCTTTAATCAACTTTTTTCACAGTATGAACATATAGCTGAAATACAGACATCCGAACAGAACACTTCCAATTGCAGCTGTACCACGAACACACAGAGAAATAAAACAAACGTCTTATTTCTATTATCCTGTGTCACTTCAAAAGATTACATCAGCCCTTTTCAGTCAACATTTAAAGCTGAGGCTCAGCAAGTTAACCACCAATAGGATTTCACCTTTTTCCACAGTTACTGATGAGGCAAAGTAAGAGCCCCTCATATAGTACTTACGGTCTACACGCTTTGTTCCTACATCGACAGCTTTGCATTTGACAATACTTATTGCCTCACAACCAATTAGATCATGTAGAACTACTATAATTATTACTATTACCAGCTACTACTCCCAGTTTTTTGTCATCTGAAAACAAATTTTCTCCTGGTCATTTTATCATCACTGACTTGGAAAAAACATTGAATTGTATAGATGCAAGAGACAATTCCTGAGGAACACAACTAGGAACACAAATACCCAATATTGATCTCCCACTTATTTGGGGGTCTATCTGCTTTTAATCCAAAATGTGGTATTTTTTATTATTTTTTGCTTAAATTTTAATACTTGCAATTAATTAATGCTTTTAATTAAATTAATTTAAATGTAATATTTTTTGAAAGATATGTAAAATAAAACATACTTCAAGCTCTTCAACAAAGGCTGCTAAATCTTCTTTCCAGAGATCTGAAGAAGATTTCCTTTTAAGGTCATTTAGTTCCCTCTCCTAAAACATGAAAGTAGTATATAGAATGTAAGTTACGAGGTTACAACTAAAGTAAATACTATCGAAACTGGACATTCACAATTCGACACATCAGTAATTACTGTATCATTGCAGAACAAGCCTTCCATGGTGTACCAACCTTTGAATCTCTCTGCTTAATTAACTCTTCTACTTTCTCTTTCGTGAGTGACCACAGAGACATGTTTAAGATGTAGTTAAAGTCAGGGCCAGAAGTTGAGCCAGAAGCAGAGGAAGCATCATCATTTGGGTTCTGTGGGTCCTCCTCTTCTGCTGCCTAAAGTGAAATATTCACAATTACAAGTATTAATAATCTTAGCTCTATGCATGAACTGTAACACTGCTCCAAAGCATCATCATAGAGTAGCAAGGTGTGCCCTCATAGATTCAATAACCTTAACATTTTTCTGGACCTTTCCAAAAGGCCGTGTTCCTGTGACCTTCTATAGCTGGATTACTTAATCATTAGTTTCATCTTTCCATGGTAAAGCGTGAAATTAAGCCTGTCACACATCTCTTCTGGAACAATAAAAAAACTCTTGGGTTTTAAAAAAGCAGAAATAAGGTCAAGGTCAAATTTATTAAAGCAAGTTCAAAAGTCATAGCTTTCTAATATTCATGTTTCATTACAGAAAATAAATAATTACATTTTTGCAATCATACAACAAATAAATAATAAGGGGAAAATCAGTTATATGTGTGGGGTAACTGACGCAGCATTTTATGTATCAGCCAGTCAGAAATCAAGTTGCCAGTTTTGATTTGGGTATGTTAAGAAATTCAATCCTCTGCATTCTCATTTTCAGACTTGTATTATCTAGTTTTCTTCTAAGAATTATCCATATATGATACCAATACTATGCGACAATATTTTTGTACAAGTTTAATGTATTTTTAAAAATGGAAGCCAATAAGGAGTAATGAACAGTCTTTTTAAAGTGTTATGTGTGTTATAAATTAAGTTAGACTACCAGAAAACAAACATCTGAACAAATGAATATAATTTATAACATTAACAACATCAAATATATCCAGAGATTTCAGATTATTACCTTTTCCTGTGCTTCTTTCCAGGCTTTTACTGGATCAGATTCATAACCTCTCTGAACTAACATCTGAATCAAATCTCTTTTTGATCTGTTCTCTACAAGACACACACACAAAACCCGGGGGGGGGGGGGAGGGGGGAAGAAAAAAAAAAAAATCAGTGTCATGAAAATAAATGTCTTACATGCAAGTACATTCTACTATACTTAAATAATTTCCAGATTTTCCCCCATTGTTACCAATTCTAACTTGCATTTACTCACCTATGGTAATTTTTCCTTGTATCTTCTCTAGAATGAAACGAGCTTGATTGTTAAGCTTGGTAGATTCTGCACCCAACATTCCCACAAGCCATTCCTTGCGTAAACTATAATAATGTAATCGCAAATCGAAGAACTCCTTCAAGATGTCTTGCACAGTTTCATACTTCTTTAAACATCCCATATGATCAAATAGCACCTATAAAATACATAATATACTGCTTGAGAGAGATTGCATAATTCAAACTTTGTTAACCTTTGTGTATGAGTTTATTTCTATTGCACATACACATGCACCATACAAAAAGTGGTATTTTGAAGACTGTGAACTCAAAACTTACTATGGAACTACACAGCACATAGCTGGATAGATTTTATTTTTATTCACAAGTGGATTTAAGATGAGATTTATGGTAACACGTTCGAACAGGAAGACAGCTATATAGAGAAATATGCCTGAATTCAGTTGAATGACTAATTTTATCTAAATATTAAAGCACAAGTTCAGTAGCACCTGATGATTCACAGTTGAAAAGCATCTTTAACAGTCTTTCAGTTCAGCTGTGAAATCTGCCACTTTTCATCTGTGAAAACTGCCACCCTTCAAGTTCAAGCACTAACAAAGTAAGAAATCATTTTTACATCATAGGTGGAATCAATCCTGCCTGACTTCTGATATCTCCAGTTTAGACATTTATAGGTGAACTGGTCACCCTAGGCGCCCTCTACCGCCAACTGAAAGAAATAAGCCCTTCTAGAGGCAATTCATCCATCTGAAGTACCTATTTGAGAGTTGGGTGAACCACAACTAGCTCACGTAACTTTGAGATGCTTACACTAGGGCAGATTAATTCCTACACATACACAGAAAGCAGCCCTTACCATTTATTTCAGTAGGCAGAAAATGCAGTATTAAGCTGCAAAACTTTTTGTACTCTATTAAACATTAATTTGAAGACAGATTCTCACAGTAGTTCATGTGGTTGGTTAAACCTGTGAGAAATAGTATCACCTTGATTTGGTAGATTCGCTTTTCAAGCATAATCTACAAAATGGCTTAAGCAAGGCCTTTTTCGTCTTCCAGTTCTATGGTCTTTAATTTATTTTTAATCTATTTTCACATAGCTTTTGATTTATATAATAATAGCAACAGTAATGGTATTTTCGCTTCGTGATAATATCTGAAAGTAGTATCTGCCATAAAAAAAGTAGAATTGTTTTTTCAGTCTCTGTAAAAACAGGTTGTTAGGAAATATTCTGGCAGAAATTATCTTACAATTCAAATCCCTCTCGCAATAGACAGACATACATTTACTCGCATTCTTACTCCCATCCTGCTTCAAGCAGAATAAACCATGTAAGTAATTTACATCACTATTACGTCTTCAGCAGCTTAAGGATAGTGTTTTCTATACCTTACAACCTAAAATGGGATTTATGTTGGTGGAAACATTGGATCATTTAACTCCTAATAGAGGAGTAATAGTCCTGCATAAAGCGCAATTTTGAAAATGTAACTTGTCTCAAGTTTAAAACTCAAATCTAATTATAATAGGGCAGAAAGTTATTTGTATGATCTACTTTACATTAACCAATTTTGGTTAGCTACACAGGAAATTTTCAGTTACAGGAAACCAACCACCCTGAGCCTGTCTAATTTGATTTGAAAGATTCATCAGGACTAAAATGGATTTGCTGATCCATATTGACTTAATATTTGTCATCACTACTATTTTCTACAATTCAAACAATTTCATATACACAATACACTGTTCAATACCAAGTACCAAAGTACACTACCAAAACATTTGAGTTTATAACAAGCAACTGTAAGGATTCTGATAGCCAAACATGAAAAAGTTACCATAGAATTACAAGTAAGACTTGTTTGAAGCTTAAAAACTTTGTGCAATCCAGCAGCTTCTGCCTGTGCAAGTTTTTCTTCTGTCATCTTCACAACAAATTTCACAGTCGTATCAGTGTGGTATTCCTTATAGTCAGAAATTAATGCTGGAGTTTTTTCAGTCCCATTCAACATAGGTTCTAGAACCTGTTCTTTGTACACCTATTAAAAATAGGGTAGCAAAAACCAGAAACACTTCTTAAAATCCCTAATTACTTAAGCCAACTGAACAACATAAGATTTCAAAGCTTTGTGCATTACATCTGATACCAGTTATAATTTACAGAACCAGTATAAAAGAGGACAGAAAAGTCTACTCAAAAGAAAAAGGGAATTAAATATTAATTCAACAGGAGAAGCAGGTATTCTTTGTAGTATGGACAGTAGATGGCACAAGTAGAAAACCATCTTCTACAAAGGCACACAAAAGAATGAAACCATGTTCCCTTCCATGTATGTATAATCATCAGAAATTGTATTAAAAGTTCATCCGGATGTAGGATTAAATAATTTAATAAGGAGCTTTTTGGGGTTTTTTTGTTTTTATGTAAATGTATTTTACTGTAATGTACCTGGGTCCATGTCCTCACAGGAAGCTCTGTAATTTCTACTGTGTTCCTGTCCACCACAAATATTTCACCACTGACTACATACTGGTTTTGACCAAGTTCCTGAATGGTTCCTTTGAAGTTTTTGTAGTTTGGGAGCTGAAATTGAAAAAAACAGCAAAGTGGTAACAATCTTTATAATAAAACGTCGGAAAAACATTTGTTTCCCATACACCATACAGCTATCACTTTATATTGCACTAATCCATCAACCAGCCTCTCATGCCTGTGAAAATCTTAAGTCAGGAAAAATACTACATAAAAAACTGAATACACACATGCAAGCGACAGGAGCAAGTATCTTAACATCTACAGAGTAGACACATGATTAAGAAGATGCAGCTGAACCCAGTGAGGTGGTGGGTTTTTGTTTGTGGGGTTTTTTGTTTGTTTTTTTTTTTTCTTTTTTAAAGAAAACTGCAAGCACAGATAAGGCATGACAGAACGCAGATTAACACCCCAGTCTCACAGTAACTTTACAGAAGTGGTGCTACCTCCCCTAACCATTTTTTCATTCTTGTGCTGTTTGGCAAAGATAGTGGAACCCATCCAGTTTAAAAAGTAACTAACAGGGTGGGGAATTTTTTTTAACTGAATTGATTCCCTTATCCAGCTTACCATGCAGCCACAAACACATACCAGCATACAGAAAGGAGCTAGATGGAGGCAGAACTGCCTCTTTCAACCACAGTGAAGCTTCAATTGACTGTGAGACTACACAGAAGGCCTAGGAATCCTAAAGGAAGGGCAATGGATTGCATTAATTTAAAAAAAAAAAAAAAAAAATCTATTCATTGTTCCCAAGAATTTGCAAAAGGAAATTCACTATGTCATGAAACTTGATACTGCACACTCAGTGAATTGTGATCTAAAAAGAGAAGAAAAGATGTTTCTGCTTCTATGACTTGGTAAACGCAGCAAAGTAGCAATATCCGTAGTTGTAAAGTAAAGGTTACATTATCTGTATTTCATCTGTTGGTTACAGATATTCTGGGTTCACCCAGCTATCCTTCCTGTGCAAATTTTTTCAAGTACACACCACTTCCAAAACTTGTATAAAATTTTAAATAAAAGAACAGAAGCTAGATGCAGTTCAGAAGCTGCTGATTTTCTTGAACAGTGACAATATCTTCTCCTATGCTTACAGATATATAAAAGAAAGTACAATTCAGGCAAGACAGAGGAAATGTTAAGTTTGGCTGAAGATAAGTAGTAGTACCTCAACTTTTTACTCTACTGCCATGTCATAACTACCCTGTAAGACTTGCAACTGTGAAGGCTTACAGTCAGCAGACTGAAGAAAAAGTTCTCTGAAGTAATTGGAAAAATACAAACTGCATTGTTTTTGCTTCAAGGTGAACTTCCCCAGCCTCATCCCAACAGTCAAGTAAAGCTCCCAGACAAAATTACTGGGACAATCCAACTCAGTTGTTCCAATAATCAAGGATTTCTAGAGTGATATGAATTAAATTTGTAAGTACAAAATAAGGTTTGTTTAGCAAACATATAAAATACCAGTATATACTACTATTTTTACCATCGGGTGGGGATCTAAGCCATCCAGCATTCGTCTGACATTGTTTACAATCTCTCTGGTATCGTAGTTTGGAAGTTTGCAAGCCCATCCGGTACCAATTCCTTCAGCTCCATTTACTAAAACCATAGGAATGATGGGAATATACCATTCAGGCTCTACACGCTGGTTGTCATCATAAAGGAATTTAAGCAAGTTGTCATCCACTGATGGAAAAAGCAGCCTTGCTAAAGGGCTTTAAAAAAGAAAAAGAAGAAAACTGTTTATCTGAAGTCCAGTAAGTAAAGTACATAATGCCTTAACAGTCCATGGGACCAGATATGATCTATTTGTAGATATTTCTCATGTATTCCTTTCTCTTTGCCATTCTGAAGCTGAAAATACAATGTACATACCTCCTGAGAAAAGGAAGTTCTTCCCAATGGAAGAGTGTGTTCATAACAGATCATGTTTGTTTCCTCCACAATAACACATGTACACAATACACTAGTAATTGATGACATTTAACATCTACAAAAATATCATTCCTTGAAGCATTCAGAAGACACAGTTCAATGTGACAGTAGGTCACCCAGTAATAAAGCAATACAGCATGCAAATAGTTGCAAAACTTCGTTGCTTAATTGTAGGCCTAGCAGTCTCTGAAAATTCTACAGTGGTTTTACTGGTGACTCCTTTTGCTCATCTAGAACATTGTCCTGGGTGAATATGATTTCCAGCACCTCATACAAAAAGGAAAATGTACAAAACTGGGTTGCTACAGAAAGAACATATATGAGAAAGGGAATAAAACCTGATACTTACGTACAAAGTTTACAGTTAGAGGAAAAGAAGAAACTACAAGGAATTTTAGGCAAAATATCACACTGAAATTAGGAAATAAAAGCAGCAACATAACTTACAAAAATACTGTAATTCACATTAAGGAACTCATTCTAACACTCTGCATGCCAAATTGAATTTCAAGGTATTAGCTGTGAAAAATCAGCATCATTAAATTAGGTCTTCATTATTAATTATAATTATGTATATTATTGTATTATTATTATGTATTATAATTATGTATGTGTAATTTAGCTTGATATGAAGAAACTCATCTGAAAGGAAAAGAATCCGTCTCAACTTTCAAGTCTATGCCGAGTTGCAGGACTTATCACCAGGTAGCAATACACTTTCAGTGTGAAATCTATTCAGTTTCACAATAGAACAGGGAAACTGAAAGCTACTTCTGCAAGAAGACACAATTTAAGATCAGTAACTAATCTGAGCGATCTACATTTTTAGTCTTCAGCCTTATGATTCAAAGTTCAATTCCTTAAAAGCTACAATCCCCACAACATTTCTATGGATGGAAAATCATCAAAAAATCCATGTACAAAAACACACTTACAGATGTAAAGCAGAATTTGAGCTTCTACCAAAATATTCCTATCCTTCCCCACTCCTCTCCCACAAAAAAAATGTAGTGTTGTGAAAGGATTAGTTTAATAACAAGACTTTTTAAAAGCATGCATTTAACTTTACATTTGTGTTTACCTTAACATGGTGAAAATATAGCGAGGGCTGGCAGCATCCTTTCCACCATGAAGCCTGGTACCAAACTGCCCAATAGGTTGTAGCAGATTAACATTGTTACTGCCAACAAAGTTCTGAGCCAAGTTGACAATAGTCATCATTAACGCTTGCTGCAAGAAAATACATATTCATGTAAGTAGTAAGTATAAGAAGAGATAGTCTTTCCTAATCAGCGAATAAAATATATTTTTGATGCCCCAAAATTGTGTGACTAACCTGAACTCGATTTCAAAAAAGTAGTCTTCCTGAGAAAGGAATGTTGTAAACGTATTACAAGAGCTGCTGGCAAAACATAATGCTTCCTCTTCCACAGCCACATTGCCTCCCTGATTTAAGTGTCCTTACATTCTATGCTTAGGAAAAAACCCTGGGCTTCTCCATTTTTTCTAAAGCACTTTTCTGGAGTAATGAAAGGGGCACAGACTGACTGCACTTACTACTGCACAAACTACTACTCGTTGCTTTTAAAGAGAGAGAAGAAGGCATGGAGAGAGACTGTCAATACGGCAACTCTTGCCAATATTTCGGATAAATACAAACAAAACAGGAGATAGTAATAATCTTTGTTCCAACATTGTATCAGGTTTTTGAAGAACAGTATCTCTTGTTCTTACCTTAAAAGACTATATTTCTTGTTTAAGACAAAAATTGTCCTAGTACATATTTCCTATATTCCTATGATTTGAGAATCTAGAAGTTACCTAGGTAATTAGTTATCTACTATTTTGCCACAACCCACAAACTATTTGGGATACCACTGTGCACAAAGACTTGGAAATAACAGAAATATGCTGTCTTAAGCTATATAATGTTTGGTTCATTTTCTTTAAAAGTAAATCTGTGATTAGTAGACTTACATAGTCAATAGGTTTGCAATTTCAATACAGTAAACATTTACCTAATATTTTACATAGGCTAAAAATCCTCACAACTTTACCATCCTTCATACTCACCTCCCCATGGTGATAAGCTGACATTTCAGCAACAGAACCAGCCAGCTGAGCAACCTTTACTTCACGTTTATCATTTCTCTTAAAGCAAGTGAATAAAACTTTGCGCTGCCCTGGTTTTAAACCTATTAAGAAGAATATCCCATTTTCAACACATACACAAGCATGTCTTTAAGTAAGAAACCTGTTTTGCCTTATTATAATTTCTAATCTCTCAAAAGAAGCCTAAACATTAAATGGAAACAAATTCACACTGTAATATTAACCAAATAACAAATTAATATCTCAGTTCTTTTTAAAATATTAAAAAATATTTTACCAAACTGAAAAAGTTGCCAGAAAAGTGGAAATGTAACCCTTTCAGCCAATCATTACTATGCAGCATACAGTACGTCATTCTAATAAACAGCAACTTTATCCTAAACGTACAGCTTCCATAAGTCAAGAGTTTTCTTTCCAGCCTACCCAGCAAAATCTTTTTCCTAAGAATATCAACACAAATTCATCAGTGACAAATGTAACTGTAGCTTACATGTATTTTAAAGGACACTGAAATTTTACTTTTTGTGTGAATTTCTCAAAGACTCATTAAAATTCAACAAAAAGATATGTTATTTGTCTCCCTTTTAGATCTTTTAAACTTTTAAGAAGGACAACAGTCTCTTTGATCTCCTGATTTATTTTTATTATTTAGGCACACTTTAAGTACAACATCTGTGTGGAAGGGATTGCATAATTTTTTCTGCATGTTATCTAGAACTGATAACCAGTTCTAGATCATGCTTGTTGATCTATTCAGAGTTATAATTCCCATACGTTTCTGAAATGCACTAAAATATTGCTACGTGTTACCATTACTAACCTGGGTCAAATGTAAGAGCAAAAACTGAAAAAGACAACACTAACTCCAATCTCCATTTCATTTAAATACGTAACATCCAGTTTTCTTTATAATGGGCCTGCGTCATGTTTTCCTACCAACGATCTATTGAATGTAACATACTTAAAGGATTTCCTTTACACAGGAGAATCACCAAGGAGCAAGAGTGGTAACTAGTAACTGTGAAGAGATAGACAAAATGTTCTTCCTCTTCATTTTTTCTGAGATTTGCCACCAGACTAGCCTGTTATATATCACCTGATGATACTGAAGAACAAAAACCATTGCTAGAGTACTACCTGAAAAAAAAACCCAGAATGCAGAATTATAGCCAAAGTTGGCAGAAACACTGATAGCGATTATATATAAAATATGTAAAATATTATATGTATAACACTGTACATACTACATATGTATAGTGTATACTACATAGGTATAGTGTTTTACCTAATATTATATGTGTAACACTGATAGCAATTATATATAATATGTATAATATTATAAATACATACATTATATTACACATTCACAAATAAATAAATAAACAAATATGTTCCCTTCTTACACTTCTGTAGACACAATCTTGGAGAACTTCAGTTCAAATAAACAGTTATCTGCTGCAAGTTCGTTCTTTATTTTAAGTTTCAGCAAAATCATTCTGCTGTTTCTGAGAAAGCAGTCAGGGTAGACTACGTTATAAGGAACAATGACCTCTTGAAACATGCAGCTCTATAGCAAATCTTCCTCCGGAGCAGTAAAATATGAAATGTTTGCGTAGAGACTACCAGTTAATCCAAGTACCCAACTATGGGAGAAAGTAAGTCTGGAGAAGCTGAAACAAAGACTGACATCTTTGATTCCCTAGAGATGTATCTGCGTACCTAACCCAGCCTCATTCTGCAGCAGAGATGGAGATCCATCCTACCAGGAAGCTACTACCCCTATCCACCTGTGAACTATTCCACTTTCTCATCTAAACTATAAAAAACTCTTGCTGCATGAATATGGTATGGGTCTGTAGTGTAAAGAAGGCTGACCACTTCCCCTGTAAAAGATGTACTGGAAAGTGGAGATATATGGGCTTTCCCCCTCACCCCCATGAAACCTCAAGGCCTTTTTTCCATATCTTAGTAAGCATATGCATACTGTCAATAATATAAGCAGAAATTCCTGCTCCTGCTGTCTGCAGACAGTTTTACAAATGAAGCTGTAGTGTAGTAAGCCGCTTCTTTTAATGTTCATGCTATTGCAAGGGGAGAGTTAGCAAACCTGATTGACAGAACTCTAGCAAGATTACAGGAAAAGTTAGTAACGCTTAAAACACTGCCTGTGGTATAAGACTGAAGGGAGAAAACATTTGCATCTTCATCTGCTGACTTGAATTTTAATTATTATAAGCACTTAAAAGGCTTGTTTTCTCTGACAGTTTGACTAGAAACAAAGCACTTCTATGGTATAGGGAATAGGTCTGGTTAAGTAAAAAGGCTGCACAGCAACAGCTTCAACTTCCTCACAGAAGGAACATGGCAATTCCTTAGCATATGAATGATAACAAACAAAAATATAAAAGTTCTTATATTTGCTACTTGAATGCATTGATTTCCAATACAAATCACAGGTTTAAAAACCAGAAATAAGGAGGAACATTCCAACAAATCATGATGAATTATCAGCTTACCATCAACAAGGGAAGGAATAGATCTCTCGTTGTCTGAATTTGAGAAAAGGATCAACTCCTTGTTAATGAAGTCATTGTAAGTCAAATGTTTTGTTGCTGTACCATATAAAAATTGCTGCAAAAAAACCATACATTATTCATTCAATACAAAAACTACATTCCATTTAAATCTCACCCACCAGATTTATTACTATTATTTAGGACTCACCTCAGGAAGGCCATGTAGCCGACGCTGTCGCCTGTCCTCCATGAAGTTTGTTAACCACTCTTTTCGGTCATCAATCTTCTTCTTACTGAAGGCCTGAAAAGATTCCAAGTACACTAAATTATCAGCATATATATGTTTGTGTGAATGTATGTTACTTTAGTCAGAATTTTAAGTGTACTGCACTACCTGACCAAGTCTTCAATAATACTTATTGGGACAAGGTAATCCATATAACTAATGCTTACGTTTAAGCAGCAGTACAAGCACATGACCTTTTGGACATTGTTGCACAAGGTTTTTCGAACTGACATATCTCACTGATCATAATTTAAATTTATATTACTTTCCCGAAATCTGTACACATTTAGACAAATCTTATCATTCTTATTCCTCTCTTCACATCAGAGTTGTCCTTTGATACACAAATTTAAAGGTGTTGGGATCCTTCCCCAAATAATTTTAAGGTTTGGTTCATCATTTAGACTGAACTATGACCAGCTGTTATCAAGAAAATTAACTGAAGGTATTAGAAAAAACGCCACCCTCTTCTTGTCCTCTCCATGCCCTGTTTGCTCTGTCAGCCACAGAATGTCAATAATTTGTAGCTATTCCTGAGTGGTTGGCCCTAGTCCTCTCAAGAAAATAGATAACTTGACAAAATTGACACTTCATTAAAAGGCTAAGCCAGAATTTAGGCCAGCTGACTGAGGGCCGCCTTCTTCATGATGACAAGGTGTCACTTTAAAGTAATCACTTATCACTACAAAAAGACACAGGAATGTTCTGAAAGACTTTGTCCTGTTAGAGAAACAGAGTTCCCCTTCAGTGAGTTTCTTCTCCAGAAGACTAAGACTAAGAGAATGCATAAAAACTGAATACGTGGTTTAAGCAAAGTTTCAATTACTTTGGGAAAATTTTGTGAGTTGTTGAAGTACTGCCTTTTTTTCTCAAGGAATAACACACAGAGACTCCATCATGTCCTGATTTCAACCACTCTCCTGCATAAGACAACAGTCATCAGCGCTATCTTTTTTAAAGGAGACTAACTGGAGCACTCCAAAAGAGCTCAATGAGTAGTTTCATTTCCTTGGAGACCATGGTATTACATAATAAATAGTAAACCTTAGTAACTTACTCTCTGAGAAAGGAACTAAGTGATATCACCCTGTTCTGCATCAGATTGACTTCCTTTGTGAATGAAGTTCGACAATTCACAATGTCAGACATCTGAAAGCTTAAGATTAGGCTTTTGTGAAAACGTGACTAAATTCTTACAGTTTTCTTCTGGCTCCTTTCAGTGTATCAATACTTTTTCTAGACCACTGAAGTGACAAATGACCAAGAGCTGGATCAACATAAAAATTATTTTAATAGAATAAACCCAGAATTAACAGAATAAAAAGTTTGAATAAAAATTATTCTATAATATTTATTCTTGAATAGAATTTCTTTCTCCACTTAAAACTGCTATTCTAAGACTTCATTTACTAGCAAAAGAGTTCTTCAGAATGCTGAAGAATTTGTTATACAGAATAATTTTTGCTTTCCTAGATTACAGCTATCATGAGGCCCGGTAAGGCCTATAATCTTACACCACCTATGCCCAGAGGTAAACTTAGGGCTGGGATTATAGCTATCAGCAGAGAAAATGTGTAGGAGTGTAAGTGAAGCTTCTGTTAACAGCTTCAGTACTAGTCAGTAGTTGTTCCCAGTGTAATAGAGATGACTAGTTTCATCCCAAATTGACAGAATTGCTGTGAGGATCAGCCCTAACAGGTTATATGGCCTGAGATATCAGCCTAGGTCTATTTGCAGAAATAGAGCTCAGAATTTTAACGAGGGAGTTCAGGGCCTCTCCACCAATTTGTTTAATGTATATGCAAATATACAGACTCCTTTTCTATCTAGATGAACACACTTCTCTGGGATGGGGAACCACGGATTATATTTGAGTGCATTTTGGGCAGAAGTAAAATGAGTGGTACAAATAACTTCTGACACATCAGGCTGTTTTTCTTCAGCAGAACAGATACCTACTATACCTTTCTGTTAGTAAAAACACACCATTTGACCAGATTCACAGTATAAGGAAAAAGTTGTTATATAAGGAAGAAGTTGTTTTGTCTAAGATGAGTATTTTCCCATTTTTATTTTTTCTTTCCTACCTCTTTTTCTCTCTAATATCACCTATGATTAAAATAGTGAATTAAAGTAGATAAAAGGTGAAACATTTGAGAAAACAGCTTCGTTCCAGACACTCCATCCTTTGTCCTTCCACAAGGAAACTTTCCACAAGTTTCCACTTGAAACACAAGTAACTTCCTGCACACAACTATCTAAAAGATTTCAAATTCAAATATGTAGAACACATGCATGAATACATGTATGCCACACTGATATATCTTCAATGAATAAATAATTCATCTGATCTTACTTGCTCAGAAACAAAATCCAGATCCCTAAGTAGATGTGAAACATCATTTGTTTGGGCTCTGTTGCCTTACTCAGAATGCTCTTTTGCATGTTCTGTCTTTAAAAGCAAGTCTGAATGTAACGCTTCTTGATACCCACACCACACAAAATTGATCAAAGCTACTCAGCAGAAGGTAGAGCTGATTTTGTAGCGTGGATAAAGCTCTTATTCCAAATTTAAAATCTTTTCCAAAATGTGTTTTCTCTCCCAGAAGTATTTTTTTCAGTTACTCAAAAAAAAAAAAAAAACAAACCCCTGTTAGGACCTCCTCATGTGTCATTTCAGTAAGTAATGGAAACGAAAACATATCATATAGCAGCACTTTTATAAGTTCTTACCAGTGTGATGGCAGCATCATCTTCAGGACCAGCGTATCGAAATAAGATCCGATGTCTTTCCATGTCAGCAAAATATTCTTTTGCTTCTTTAGCAGTGCTGGTACCCAAACCTGTACAATAAAAAGGAAATAATTACTCCATATTCAAAATTTAAGTTTTATTATTTTACCCCTTTTATTTTACTGGGAATATTATAAAATCATTACAGAAGATACAGCTCCAAATGAAAGTTCATAGCACCCATTTATTACGTATTTTTAGATCCATGAGGTTCACTTATTTGTTTTTAAACAAACCTTTGTAGTATTTTATCTTCCATGCTTTATGATTCTCCATATGTTTCTTCCACTCATCAAATTCAGGAATACTATAGAATGAAAGTTCTTGCTTATTTTTGCTTGCCTTTAAAAAACAAAAAACAAAAAAACCTAATCAACCTTTCTGTGGCACTGTAAGTAATAAATAGAATCTCATTAATGGAATGCGTACCTTTACAATAGGAGTGATGAATTCCTCAAGAAAACCATGTTTCAACAGCGATGGCCAATTGTGATGAATAAAATTGATCAACAAGCCTTTTATGTGAGATCCATCTTGATCCTAAACCAGAACATGAAAACACGAGGCAATCTTATAAAATGTCATATCCCCCAAAACAACCAAAAAACCCACTCACTGGCCTGGATACATCAAAACAATGTCTGTTGACAGAAAACATAGAAGGGAACGGTTAGTTTTAATTTGGATTCCAAACTGGCCCTGGGTATAAAATAGCCACCTGTGAATGGCACTATCCTGAGCTAATAAAAAGCTCTTCCAAGCCAAGTGCACAGTTGCCGCTCAAAGGTTTCTTTGCCTGTGGCATGTTTTCTCTGAGAGCTAGACAGCTCTCCCAGACTCCATGGGGCTGAATCTTTCTGGAAGAAAGCCAAGCCTGGACCACAGTTCTCATTGGTGTTAAGATGCTTGATAGCTTAACCTCTCTGCGCAAAAAATAACAAAGCTTCAGATATATCCAAAGCATAGGATTCCTAGACTTCTAAAATCTGAACAATAGACGCACACTTCATGAGATTATCCAAAAATAATTGCCTACATTCTTGTCTCTCCCAGACTTTCTAGCATTACTACCTCATCTACTGTTCCCTTTTGTCCTTACTTTCAACATATTTTTGAGTTATCAAAAGCATTCTTATTTATACATGTTTTTATTATTACTTTGGCGTCTCTGCTACTGTGCAAAGTTCAGTTGTTCATTTGGAGTAACCAAAACATATAGATAAATTATTCCCATAAAGAAACCTCATACATTAGGGCTTCCCTCCGAATAAATCCATATTGTCATAACACAGAGGCAGGTGATAACGGTCAAAAATGTAACCTACCAAATTGCAGCAAAACACATTTTGAGAAGCTCTGTATATTAAAACCTAAGAATTTCAGACTAACCTGATCTGTCATGATCATAATTTTTCCATATCTCAAACTTTTCAGAGATTCTGGATCTTCATAGCTTTTCTTGTATTGTAGTCCAACTATTTTGATGATGTTGTTGATTTCTGCATTTTCCATAATCTGTATTAAAAAAAGTTATCTTTGCAGTCAGTGTGAAAAGCAGAAATTCAGAAATATCCCTATCTTTTTTAGGTGGGCTTTATGGCTACTTTTTCAATGCACCCCTATCTCAACTTCATAACCTTTTTATCCCCAGCCCCCTTGCAGCCTTCACACTTGTAAATATTTCTTCTGTACATGCAAATTCTCAAGACTGCACCATTCCCTTTCTCCTCTACAGCCAGAGCACTTTGGGTCCAGAAGGCAGGGCGAAAAGTGCATGTAACAAACAGTCATCTCACAAAGCTGCCTTCTCTTTCCACTATTTCTATGGGCATCTGCAACACAACTCTTATTATAGGCAAAGTATGGAGGGCAGCAGAAGTAATGCAATGGGGTAATGCTGCTGCTACTGTCTCACATTGGGAGTCAATGAAATCACATGGCAATGAAGAGAATATAAAATTTTAGGGTTTTTAAGTATTCATGTAAAATGCTGATATGAGTCATAGCAGAATTTCCTTGCACTTGTGAAGAAATGAACTTTAATATCCCAGTACTGTACTACTACACTTAATATTTCCAGGCTTATCCCAGGCTTTAAAGTAGCTGGTACTTTATGAAATCCCAGCCACAAAATTTTCATGAAAAAATAAAAATTAAAAATTAAAATATGAAGATGTAACCCTAGAAATCAAAAATAAAACAGGAGACATCCATTTGTCAGCTAAAAGGAGATGACAGGACTACTTACCTGTTTGTGAGAAGCTTCTCGAACATTGAGAATTTTACCCCTGAGTGGGAATACTCCATATCTGTCTCTACCAATAACACCTAAGCCAGAGACAGCTAAAGATTTGGCAGAGTCTCCTTCTGTTAATATTAGCGTGCAGTCCAAGGAATGTTTACCACCTGCAGTCCAGGAAAATGTAGAAGCAAGGCAAAAAACCAGAAAGTGTAACTTTTAAACTCAAATAATACAAATACAATTGAATCAGTCATGAATATTCCTCCTACTCTACATCAGGTAATTTAAATAGGCTGAATTTCTATTTTTAGGCACGGCCTTCCATACCACTAAAACTACACAACGAGCATCCTTGCCCTGAGCAATATTCTATGGATTGCTATGAACAAGGAGCAAAATAGACAAAATGGGATGCAATGGTGGCACATCTTATGTAATGGGCCCCACACGTCTGCACAAAAAAAAAAAAAAAAAAGACAGATTGCTTCTGTACCTTTACCGTTTCATTTTTGTAGCTGCAAATTTCTTACACACATGCATTATGCATGTCTGAGTTATATACAGGAGTTATTTCCCCTTCTGCATCTCCCCTTTCCTCACAGTATATTTTCGGAAGTAATTTATTAAATTACATTTTTGGGGGTTTCTTTTTTTATTGTCCATCAGCTGAAGCCAGGCAACGGTAAGAAAAACTTGACAGAAAAGCTCAAAAGATGAGAACATTTGCACTTATTAAACATTCTCAGAAATTTCTCAAACAGAAGAAATAAATCTTTACTAATAGTGTAATTTTGATTCTACAAGACATACTGCATTTTGGTGCCTGTGTGCCCAGTGTGCTCAAAACTGGTATGAGATGCGTATTTTATTTATTGCAAGTGCAATAGTTGAATAGATGTTCTAAATAATAAGCAGGCTCAAAAAAGGAACCTACCCTTTTCCAAAGGTGCAAATGCTCATTAAGCATTTGTGCTATTTTATCAAGGCCAAGTGGTAGGAAAGGCTGAAAAAAACCTTCAAGCTGGTTGAGTCTCACCTACTGTTAATAAGATAGTTTTGAATATATTGGCATTTAAAATAGGTATTTTGATTTGCCTTTGCCTGGTAGGTAAAAACAACCCCGCACTTCCTATTATACAGAACTTACATTCAACATCTTTGGTCTTCTGAATCAGACATATGGCTTAATACAATCTAAATTAGGCAGCTATTCACACTGTATCAAAAGGTATCAATAGCTACCATGCTATCAGCAAGGTGGAATCCAAATGCCAAGAAAAACGCTAGTCTGCTGGTTTAGAATATATGACAGCCAATTTTTTTTCCTAAATGAACTGCAGAAAACACATCTGAATATCGTCCAGGTGCACTTTCTTCTGGAATGGATGCAATCATTAGCAATTAATTTCATGGAAATGCAATGTGCCAGGTATTTTCCTGAACACAGCTCTAAAGAACTCAAAGAGAAAACTACATGAACTGGCAGGTTCAAAGAATGCTTTTATGCTTCACCAGATTTAGTAATCTAGCTGCTCCCTTACAATCCTATATTCCTATTCCTGGTTCTTTATTTTTCCTTTCATTTCTACCTCTTCTCCTCCAACAAGCCACAGAACTATGTATACCTCGTCAAGATCTCAAGAAAGCAAGAATGACCAGGTATAGGACTCAGTACCTCATTCTTTTCAGCGGGAGAGGAAATCTGCAGCAAGTGCATCACTGTACAGATACATCTCTCTCCTGTTGCTAAGTATTAACTCAAAAATTCAGTGGACCTGGCACCCAAGAAACCTGTGGATGCTGGACCTCAGCTACAAATTCACTCTTGAAGTAAAAATAAAATCTAAAAACCACAGGAAGAATTAAAGCCAGACGGGTTGTGGCCAGACACTATTCTCTCCCAGCTGCACTGGACTATTTCAGTCCAACAACTACTGGCACCTGCTATTAGAAACCAAAGCCAACCCTGTTCCCTCATCTGATTGGGGTGCTTCTGAAAGTGTAATTCCTGGGATCCTCACAAATATTTATTTGTCCTGAAACATAACTACCTCAAATAAGACTACTGTATTTTGCTGCCAGATTACAGATAACCTCTGTGTGACATGTATGAATGTCCTGAAGTAATAATCTCCCTGAAACTATATCTTCATGCATCAGTTATATCTTTTCTCCAGCTTATATGGAGGTCTGAAATTCTTTTGAGAAGACTATTTTTAACTGTGTTACTCTTCACGATATGCTTAGTCATGTGTAGCAAACATTCATACAGCAAAGAGTTGAATTTCTTGGACCTAGAAATGATCATCACCTCACACACAGAAGGAGCATGTACAGTCCTTACTTCACCTGATCCTGAGAATCCCCAATCCTTTCTATTAAGATCCCAAAGACAGAAAGAAAGATTGATAGTTCTACAGTGTTTTGTCTGTGTACTTATTAAAGAATTTCCATGGCACCAGGACTTCCTTTCCCCCTTATGTTAAGAAACATCAAGCTTTCAGTCAGATGCAGTTACCAACTGAAGTTCATTGAGACAAGTTCTCAAGAGCAGAGCAACCAACACGCTGAAGGAGTCACTCTTCTGTATCATTTTCTGCCTTCCCTTTCTCAACGAAAGCAGCTTTTTATTGAGGTCAGAGATCCTGATTATAGTACTAGCTTAGTTCTTGTGCAAAAAGAACAAAAAATTCCTACTGATTTTCAAGAGCGAACAGATGATCCATATGGTACCTTCAGTCTTTAAAAAGAAAGGACTAAAGAACTTTTTACTAAATGTATTATTTATGATCCTCCAATTTAAAACATCTCTGCCAGTATATATAACACTTCAGAAAGTCAGGCCTAGTGTGAATATGACAACACATGTTGTATTCAGAAACTGCATGCCGCTGCCTTCCTGTGTGTTCACCCCGAATGTGTAATGCCTTCAATGTGAGAAATCTAGTATGTTCCAGATCTTCAATTAACCAATACCTGGGTAAGCCTCCTTGGGAGATGCAGGGTTCCTGCTCCCCGTGTAAGAATAACTAGGCAGCAGAGAAATACCTGGGTAACAGGGATCCAAGCCATGCAAAACTTTAAGCATCAGTGTTGAGCCCAAATGAGTCTCTACATGCCTTCTTAGTTGAGGAAGTTTCAGGGTGAAAAGCAATGTAATATTTTATTAGCTCCCCTGTTAGAGGTTCTTCCTTCCCCTCACCCTCAGTGAAAAAAACTGAGTAAGAAGTGATTTTGAAGCCTGGTCTCCAAAGCAGAGCTAAAAAAACCTATGAAGAAAGTGTATCCAGAAATCATTCATGATGTTATTTATGAGCAATAGGCTTGATATCCATAAAAACAAAGCATTTCTCCAAGCACACGATCTTCTAGGCAAGAAAAATACCAGGAACATGCATCTGACTAAGGAATACAAATTCCACAAGCAAAACACTAGTTAAAGGAAACATGATTATCAACTTTTGAGGCAAAATAAGACATCTGAATAACTGGAAAAGTAATAAAATACTGAAGAAAACTCAATAAAAAAAATTAATAACCTAAGCCCAAGGAATCAAAAAGAAAGGGAGGAAAATTAAACAGAACTCATCATCTCATCAAGTCATCTTTGACTTGAACACTGGAGCGCAAAAAAAAATAAGCCTCTTTACCAGTCTTACATGCTTTTACCTACTTAACCCACCCACTTACTTCATTGCTATTCTCTATCTTTGCTTAATATAAGGATGTATTAAAAATCAACTAACATTAACACAGACTGGCAACATTTCAAGCTCTTTAGTCATATATGCCCCTCAAATAATTCAAGGACAACTCCAATCCCATCACTATTGGCACAAAGATTGCCAGCTGATCCTGATTCCTATCTGTGCTAGGAAGCAAGCAAGCAGAGATTGCCAGTTTGCCCTATATCCCCAGACAGGAACCTAATGGCATTTAAAATCTCATGAAAAATTCTCTTGAACCATTCCCTCAAGTCTGCACACTACGTGATCTACTTCCTATGGCTTGTGACCCTATAAAGATTCTGATCTTTTTATATTAGAAAGGTCAAGAAGACTAGTCACCTCCAAAATAGAATATTGGTAACACTATTTAGCTGGAAACCTCAATTAGAAAATACATGCTCTTTCAATATGGAACTTGACGGCTGCTTTTGTTCAGCGTTATTAATTCTCTACCCTAGAGAGCACAGTGTTCCTAATATCAAACTCACTATCATGCTTTAATTCTAGCTTTAGAAAGTTTAGAAAACTAGAAAGATTTTTATTAAAAAATATACATAAGGATGTGAAATAAAGTCAGGTTTAAAATTATGTCATCTGTGAAAAATCTATGAAACATTAAAGACATTAAAAATAAGTGCTCTTACCAGCATCATTAGCATCGTCGAGTTTCGGAATGCCCTTGATTTTACTGTGTTTCACCGATGAACATTTTTTGTTCAGCTGAGTTTGTGCCTTAAATTTGACCCAATTCAAAATACTCTCTATGATACCACAGTTAGAGGCCTATAAGCAATAGATCAGAATTGTGGATGAGAAAAGTAAAGCTTCACAGAGCAGATTCTTCTCTCTCAATTTTAAGTCACTGATCTAACACTGTTTCTCAAAGCCCTCTGAATTTAAAAAACTGCAACATATAAAAGGTCAAGGAATTAACACAAACCTTACTGTCTAGCATTTTATGCACACAAACCCAAACCACAACACTCACACAGCTTCTTTTCCACCCCTTGTATAATTGGTGGAAGGAGGAAAAGAGGACTGAGACCTAATAAGAGGTTGTCTTATGTTGTGTGGTTGATGCGCTGAGACATTTTAGGTATTAAGCACCTGCTTCCTGGACTTTTACAGCAAAAAGTAACCTTATGGGATATTTATGACCATTTAAAGTTTCTTTGGAAATGACTGAAAATGGCTGAAAGACAACCAAAACCATCTAAGAATAAGACCCTACATCAACCATTTGAGAAACTGATAACATTTTAAGAAACACATCTGCAGCAAAAAATAACATATAGCATATTTTCTAAACTAAAACTGCTTTAGGTTTGGTTTCACATCAAAAGAAAATACAGGTGAAGCAAAATACTGTGAGCTTTGGCTTTTCATTACCCCCCATAATACAGCACTCATTGGTTAGAGATTCTGCTGCACATTTAACACCTCTGGAGATCAATGCTTACTTCTGGGAATATTAGAAGCACTGTAAATCAAACCTATTGATAGAAATAAAACGCATAAAACAAAATCTGAAGAATGAATACAAGACTGTGTTGTGTTATTTTTTCCTGTAAGTTCTACAAGAATGTCACCAGCAAAACAGAATTAGAAGAATAAAACACTATACAATAAGTTAAGTTTTGATGCCAAGAGTACTAGCAGCAGCACCATTCTCCTTTGTACTGGAGTTCCAGTTATGCTACTGGTACTAAACAGGACTTAGTATAATGAGTTCTGGCTAGCAGAATTCTACTTTTCCTTCCTTGCATAAAAATGTAGTAGAGGAAAAACCTCTACCGTGTATTTCTACTAATACATTAATTTAGAGTAGCAATTCTTAACCTGTCTACAGCCAAAATTTCTAAACTTGTTGCCTGAGAATAACGATCACTTTGAATATTACAGCCACAATTTTGCATTTCCTTGATTACTGGAAAAATAAGTAAATGTGACATGTTCCCTCCCTCTCTTTGTACTTCGGTGAAAGAGAATAAGACTAATATCAAATAATAAGATAGACAATATTCTCCACTTCAGAAAAATATTTTAACACAAAAAATTGGTCAAGGCCTATGTTTAGGCTTTAAGAATCAAATTCATTTCACCAATATAAATACCAGAATCTCCAACAAATGAGCTGATCAGGTGAAACTCGCTTTTAAATCCAGTGCAACTGCAAAAACACAGTCATTGCTTCCATTATTAAGGAATGAACCGAAGTTCCTCCATCCCATTTTCATAGTATGCTAATGTCACTAGAGTACCATAATGCACTAATTAATCTTCTGCTACATAGCATACACACAGTCAATCCAGTACATCAATTCCTGCTTCACAGGAAAAAAGAAATATGCTTTACTTACTGCTTTAAAAAATTTCTCAGATAGCTGGCACTTGGACCCAAAACTTTTAGGCTGCAATGTCATGTTTTCCTTTGTCTGGGAATCAAATGATGGGTTTTCAATCAAGCAATTAACAAAAACCCATATATGATTCTTCACCTGTTGAAAACATAGAAACCAATTTACTCAACAAAATTACCACATTCATCTTTTTCAATATTTTTGTATAAAGTTACTTGCCTGGAATGGTTTCACTGAAACTCCAGCTTTATTCTTCTTTTTCACCACTTCTATCAGTTTGCCCACAACCTGATCCACCACGTAATCAACATGCCTACCACCCTTAATGAGGGGAAAAAAAAAAGAACAAACCCATTGAATTTCCTAATAGCTTTTAGCTGTATTAACAAAGTTCCTGTACTCATACTTAAATTTGAAAATCCATGCACATTAAGTTGCAGCATAACAAAGGAAAATTTGTTTTAAAGTTTCTCTTTCATGTCATTTAGCCTTCATAACAAGTGAGGATGATGGATGTTACACAGAGAAGCAGCAGGAGACATTTCATTCACTGCACAGTGGTGGACTTCAAATGTAGCTGCTTACACCTTAAGAGTATGGCAGATCTGAAAATTACTCTGTAGCACTGGGATGCTACCTGCAACACCACATGGCCGTCAAGGGGTATCTTTTTAACAGGCACACAAATAACCTTGGACTAAAAACACCACACATTTGGTTCATAAAAAAAAAAATGTTCAAGAGCTCACCCTCAGATATATAGCACCCATGCCTATTCCTTCCCAAAAGTCATTTCACCTTCTCTTAGCTTTATTTACAGAACTCTTTGAATAAATGCTATTAGCATTCTTTGCTAGCCTTGGGCTTATGCGAGGGCAAATGGAGAGCAAACTGCAAATAGCCAATCACAAGATCTAGAAAACTCTAAAAGAACTGAGCAAGATAACCTTGAAGTGATGAGCAGTTCTCCTTAAAACTCAGAGTCTAAACCTGCTCCAAAGTCATACCTGATGTAGCAACAAGAGATACATAAGAGAGCATGCAGTTAACCATAAGCTGGCAAACCAACCACTTAGGACACCACAGAGCAATAACTTGTAACTACATAATCATGTTGCCACCTGTCTTGTAGCAAACAAGACCAGTCAGCTGGACTCCCCTACAGTTACCGCCCAAATGCAGAAGAAAAAAAAATGGCTCATAAGCAATTTCTTCCATCATCACAGTGCGAAAAAAAAAGGAAAGAATATATAGGATTTTCTTCCTCCGTTGCACTGTAACAGCTGAAACATTCACAGTGCCTGTCACAATTCTTCCATT
The DNA here is from genome assembly GCF_000690835.1 of Fulmarus glacialis. Classification (NCBI taxonomy): domain Eukaryota; kingdom Metazoa; phylum Chordata; class Aves; order Procellariiformes; family Procellariidae; genus Fulmarus; species Fulmarus glacialis. The sequence goes on from NW_009235164.1 coordinate 25,935, forward strand.
TACCCTAGAAAAAGAGAGACTCTGAGTACTGGTTATCCTTGTTTAAGGCCTTTTCAACTAGGTATTTCAAGTGAAGCCATTATTGCAAGAAAACTTTTGGTGGAGGCAATGTATTCACCTCCCAACTACAATCCCTAGCACAACAGACCCTGAGGAAGAAATACTTACTTATGTACTTAAACGTTGGAAGTAGTAAGTCAGAAAAGTTACCTTTGTGAAGCCATATATAACTCATGCTTTGCAGTACGGCAAGGTGATGAAAATACACATTATTTTCAGTGTTTAAATAGTGGTTTTACAATTAATGAAATTCAGTCTAAATAAGGAAGCACTAAGCATTTGAACACCTTCAGAAGATGCCCCAAAGCTTCTATCACCTTCTCTAGCTACAATTCTCTTTGGACTTAAACTTTAAACCAGCTAAAAAAAAAAAAAAAAAAAAAAAATCAAAAACAAAAACAAAAGAAAAAAAACCATACTTCTAGAAGACAAGTAATTTTGAGATTAAATTGCTTGGAAAATAAAGGCATCTCATATAAGCTTTCTGGGAAAAAAGGGTCTATTATAGATCTATTACATCCTAACAATGACTACTGATTTACATGTGTAAAAGAAACCTAACAATTATGCGGTATATTCTACAATGCAAAAGAAATCTGAATCAGAACCACTAGTAAAGACTAGACTAGACTAGAATATTTCAGTTGGAAGGGACCTACAATGATCATCTAGTCCAACTGCCTGACCACTTCAGGGCTGACCAAAAGTTAAAGCATGGTATTAAAGGCATTGTCCAAATGCCTCTTAAACACTGACAGGCTTGGGGCATCGACCACCTCTCCAGGAAGCCTCTTCCAGTGTTTGACCACCCTCTCAATAAAGAAGTGCTTCCTAATGTCCAGTCTAAACCTCGCTGGCGCAGCTTTGAACGATTCCCACGCATCCTATCACTGGATCCCAGGGAGAAGAGCTCAGCACCTCCCTCTCCACGTCCCCTCCTCAGGAAGCTGTAGAGAGTAATGAGGTCGCCCCTCAGCCTCCTTTTCTCCAAACTAGACAAACCCAAAGTCCTTAGCTGCTCCTCACAGGACATTCCTTCCAGCCCTTTCACCAGCTTTGTTGCCCTCCTCTGGATACATTCAAGGACCTTCACATCCTTCTTAAATTGTGGGGCCCAGAACTGCACACAGTAACCAAGGTGAGGCCGCACCAACGCTGAATACAGCGGGATGATCACCTCTTTTGACCCGCTGGTTGTGCTGTGTTTGATGCACCCCAGGATGCAGTTTGCCCTCTTGGCTGCCAGGGCACGCTGCTGGCTCTTATTGAGCCTGCTGTCGATCAGCACCTCCAGACCCCTTTCCGCAGGGCTGCTTTCCAGCCACTCCTCTCTCAATTTATACTTGTGCCTGGCATTACTCAATCCTGGGTGCAGAATCCGGCATTTCGACTGGTTAAATTTCATCCCATTAATCATAGCCCAGTGCTCCAATCTATCTAGATCCTTCTGCAAGGCCTCCTGCCCCTCAAGAGAGTCAATAGCACCTCACAGTTTGGTATCATCAGCAAACTTGCTAATGGTGCACTCAGCTCCTGCATCCAGGTCGTTGATAAATACATTGAACAGCACTGGCCCTAGAATTGAACCCTGAGGGAACACATTAAAACAGCACTAACTTATATCATAGATATAACATTCCAGATTAGGAAGAACAACTAGTATTTGAAGGTATGTATCCTGTAGTCTTTAATTCTATGGAACAATGACTACTGAAATTGCCTAAACCAGTGGTGATAAATATGTTTAAATATTTACAAATCCAAGGTGACACAACTTCCTTTACAGGTAAAATAGCAGGATTTCTTCAGAAAGATGTCAAAAATATAAACGGTCCTAAAGCCCTGGATATCTGAAAGCTGTTTACATTTTTGATTATTCAAATGCCTTCCTTTAAATTTATAGACAAAAAGGTACTAATAATAATAAAATGCTAAATGCCAGTGGCTGTTATAGCAAGTTCATAATGTTTTGACTAAAATCTATTATCTTGTAACAAAGAATGGAGTGATGCAGGCATATCCTATACAATAAAAACACACCTAACTCAACACTCAATATTTTACACAGAAGATCAGCTTTGTTTAGTATCAATTAGTGCCTTACAAAAATACAGACTAAATAATGGTTCCTGTTCAGACCAATTTGCGTTAGCACAGACGAAATAAAGAAAACACACCTATGGACATATTCATCATGAGGTAACAAACGAAAAAACCCTCCTCCTTTAAAGCTGTTTTAAAAACAGAACTGAGGAGAAAAAAAAGCTTTTGATGGGCATGAGGAAGTATAGGATAGATAAGAAATAAGAAATGGAAAACAACAAACCCAAGAAACAACAGCAACCAAAAAGACAGAGGAAAAGAAAGAACTAGCAAGCAAAAACCAGAAGTTAGGATTCTACATTTTAAGGCAGAGTATGCATCTGAAAAGACTGAAGATGATGTAAAGTGGTTGAATTGACGGGAGATAGGAGCTGTGTTCTCAACTTCATGTAGAAAGTAGAGATGAAAAGAAAAAAGAGAGAGGAGGTAAACAAAATAGCTAAAAATGGTAAATATTATTAGTCATAACCAAAACCAGTACTTGCACTTCAAAGAAACCATCTATGGTTTCTGTCAGTCTCTAGAGTCACCTACTAAACAGCAATACAAACCGTTAGTGTGTTTTAGAAGCACCATACATAGAAGTATTTTTTCATGGCATTTCTTCTTAAAAAAAAAAAAAACAAAAAACCAAAAACAAACCCACCCACCCCCCCCAAACCACCACAAAAACAAACAAACAAAAAACCCAAATCCCCAAAACACCAAAATTAAAACACAACAGTTTTTATTCACAAATGGATGACAGAGTTTCAGCATAGGAGAGTTGAAGTGAAAGTTGATACATCGACATCCTGCCACTTTAAAGAAAAATAAAACCATTTCCAAACTGTAAAGAAAAGGTACTACAGGAAAATATCAAATTACATGTTTAAAAAAAAACATTAAAATTGCCATTCAAATGTAGAAAGTGCTTTACTTTTACTCATCACATTACTGAAAACTTATGCTTATGGGAATATCTCAGTATATTTTTGTGTTTACAACTTTAGCAATTTTTTTTTTGCAGTTTTTAGCACTACAAATATTTTGCTCAAACTAACATCTGACACATCAAAAATTAGCTACTTACCAGTAATTCTTGTTCTTGGAAGATATTAGTTACTATAACAGTTCCCCATTCCTGTGTCCATTCTTAGTGTGTAGCATTGAGTGAGGGATGTTCAGAGCTCAAAGTTGGGAACCTTTCAACCATCTCACCAGTAGGTGGCACATTTACCCACTATGGAAGCATAACAGCCTATAACTGCCCCAACTGTCAGTACATTTTAATACAAGACAGAAAAAGAAAAATAGCCTCTAAATCTAGAGGGCTGTCAATGACTATTATGACTACTGTATTATAAGAAAGAGCACTGAAACTGCATAAACTTCTGTGTAACCATTATGATTGAACCCCAGTCTTGCAAACTTCAGGATGCAAAGACATCTAATGAAATGGTAACAACTAAAACCTTAAAAATGAAGCTTAGACTGGCTCCTATATACATTCTACTCATATCATCATCAATAGCCAACAGCCTCAATTAATTCTGAGGCAAGCCATGTTTAAATTCTATGGACAGATAGGTGGTTCATATGGCAAACAAATTCAGAAGCTAATTATAAATTTGAAATTTTCATTGAATTAGCTATACAAATAAAATCCTACTTTATTTTGCATTTGTTTTCTATTATGTTTATTTTATTAGAATAAATCTGAAAACATCCAGCTCTGGAATGGTCCTGAATTTCTTGCTGAACTCCAGCAAATTTTAACAGGTTGGAATGCTCCCTCCACCCTAGTCTACTATCTGACATTGCATCTGCATTAGCTGAGCATTTCTGCCAAAATGATTAGTAGTGTTACAGTTAGCAGTGCCACCATATTAAAAATATCATTAGATTGTTGTGTTAATAACTCAAGTTTCTACTACAATTTCTACTACAGCTACTATTTGAAATTGAGAACTTGAGAAGATCATGTTTAATCAGTTTATATACAAGTCTCAACAAAAGGTTATCTGCATAATCCTAATAGCTGCAAACATTCTTTCAAATGCTGCCTCAGAGCCTGAAGGCGAATTCTGTGGTGGTCTACTGTGGCAAAATTGTGAATAAATGGGGACCTGACCAAGGTAACAAATTTACAAGAATAAAACAAGGGCGTTGTGCCTCAACATACTGCCTGACCTTCCACACACCCCTCAAAAAAAACCCCATCAACCTAAAAAAATCTTGTTTGGAATTCAAAGCAAGTTTAAAAAAGGTGGAAGGGAAGTTACGACTGGGTGAAATTTATCCAGAAACAGAAATGAAAAGCTTTCAGCAAACAGCGATAAATAACCAAAAAACAGCTGAAATGAGCTCCTCACCTGTTAGCAGATAAGGGGACAGGCAGTTGACGCAGTTAGTTACTAGCCATTATGTCTCATCAGTGGGTAGTTGCACATCAATTGCTGGTGAGGTGGTTCACCGGCCCCGAACATTCCACATCCAGTCACACACATAAGGCATGGATCGGGAGAGTGGGAAAAACTAGAAATTACAACACTTACCTTTGAAGAATACACAGTACTTTTTCTATGAATTTTCTTAAAGAATATATAACAATGTATGTGTAACTGCATGATGGGTGAAAACTGATCCAAAAGAGTCAAATTCAAAATCATTTGAGTAAGTGTATGCAATATATTTAGCTTAGGAGTCAATAAGTATTCATTTTTTTCAAATACATTTTCTTCACCTGATTATCAAACATTATTAAGAGCTTCTACATTGCCAGCTTCTTCATAAAGGTATTGTATACATCTTTAAGGTCATGCTATTTTTCTTCTTTATGTTGCATAAAGAGGCCTGAATTAAAACTGACTTTTAACCTTTCAACTACCAGATACATTTGTTATCCCTAGTTTTGACAAGTATCAGATAAACATTTAATTAAAATGCACACTTAGAAAGTAAATATTCTACAATGAAATAAACTACACCCCTTACCACTGAATACTGGTTCAGCTACACTGAAAATGACACTGGAAGCAGTTATGTAGTAAAAATTACATGCCACCAAAACACTGGCTATACATCATCTACCACCAAGACTAACACTGATATCTCTGGGCACCTGCCTAGACTAGGGACCCCACTTTTATGAACCACTCGTGCTACTATTAGAATTTTCTTCTGTTTGACTCTTTTAGAAAAGATCTGAGCAAGGAGGGTTTTTTAAGTGCCTGATTACAAATTCTTATCTTTCTCATCTTTTGGGGAAGCTTGTGGTTAAGATTCCCTAAAACTAGCCTCACCAATCACTAGAATTGCTTGACTGTTGTTAGATCACTCATCTGGTGCCATCTATGAAGAGTAGAAATTACAAAGACTTTCTTTCACCATGGTGAATCCCAGATCACTAAACCTGAGCCATACCAAACTGTCATAAATGAGAGTTACACTAGTTGATTTCAGTTGATTGCCTTGGTGCCTGACCACCCCAGAAATTTGAGAAGCACAAAGATTGTACTTTAGTATGCTGAGCACATTGCTGCTTCATCATAACTGAAGATTTGCTATGATACCATTTCGCTGCTACTATAGTTGCTAATAAGTACAGAGAACACCTAGGCCCCCTTATACAGAAACACAAATAAAAGAAAATTAATCTCAACATTTCAGGCCAGTTTTATACATCATAAAGCAATAAATGGAAAGCCATCTTTCAAGAACACCAAAAGCCATTTTTGCCCTCCAAAACTTGCCACTACTAGCTTTAAAGGGGTTTGTACATTTTTTTAACTTAATTTCAGAAGTATTTTATTACAATGTGTTAAAAAGGAAAGAATATAATAGTTCCATTTGGTTTATATTTAATCAATACCATGTACACTCATGTAAGACATCAGTATCACTGATAATGATTACTAGTGTTTTAAAAACTAGTGCATATTCAGAAATACTTCTATGAATGTATTTTGATTGCATTCAATTGCTCTGCCCAATCCTCTCATGCAAAAGATTACCTCACCTATTTATTTTTAGTAACCCAGATGTATTTTTTTATCAAATATCTGACTGGGCATAACCTTAGCACACATTTTTATCATTTAAATTTTTTATCATTTCTTATAACTACTCACCTTTGTGGTAGCTATACTATTTACAAAGCTGATTTGCTGAAACCCTTTTTCACTCAAAGTGAGGCACACATCCCATCGTTCATTCACAACTTCATGAATAACTTTGAGTGCAACTCCAGTTTCATCCAGCTTGTCTTTTACGTAAAGATCTACGTAACTGCGAAATCCATTTACCTATGAGTAATACAGATAACAATTACTATTCTTTGCATAAAATACTCAGTACACTTAAAATATTTTAAATGAGGCTCTTACAGGTAATTTCTTCCCATTCAACATGACTTTGACTCCTTTGCATGACCCAGCCAAATCATATGCTCTTCTTGTCATGAGGGCCACAATATCCTTATCAAGTTTTTCCATTTTAAATTTAGATAGATCTGGCTGGAATGTAATGCATGTGTAGTCATCACCATCAAAATGCTTAATCTTGGGTTCAGAGGTCTTCATCATATTGTTCATCCAAGTCTTTGGAAACAAAACATTTTAGAGGTTAGTTTACAATACATGCCATCCTCCTCCTTTGTTCCATTTTCCAGCTATGCTAGGATTACAACAGCTACACAACAAAAAGCTCACAGACTTCTTTTACAAGTTTCCTTTGGTAAAACACTACACATAAAATTAATTGCTTTACCAAGATTTGCACAAGCATCTGTGACAGCAGATTTGTGGTTTCTGTAAATATGCAGGTATCATTACATTGATGGACATGATTCTAATACAAATAGAGCCCACCACAGAACTGACTAAATTAGATACAAGTGAGCTAGCTAAACAGTCCTTATTGCCCATCAGTTTAACGCTTTCAATCTATGACACACTTCTATGAAGAAGCTTATTAGTTCCTGTACAGAGACTCAGTCGTCTCTGAGATAGCATCTTAGTGGCTGTGCAGTGTAGTACCAAAGCATGCTTCTTGACAAATGAACTTGCTCAGACTTGACTCGGGAGTCTTGGTATTGTTCCCTGTTTAAGAACATGGGCATATTTATAAGACTAAGCAGAACACCTACTCACAGCATATATCAAAGTTCAGTTGTATTAAATTTTCACAATTTTTGAAAATACTGGGAAATATAGCACTTCATCCAAGTCGTAAAGCATGTCATTTTCAAAAAGTACACTCAAACCAATATTAATTTGCTTTTTGGCAGTCAGCAGAAAATATTACATTTTTAAAGAGACAGGTCAAACCATTGAAATGTATTGTTTATGTAGTGACATGACAGCATAACCAGAAATGAATTACTTGTCCAAAAAAAAAAAAAGAGAAGGAAGCCACCAACTGGGAAAGACTCCAAAGCCATTTGGTATCTAATATTTTAACAAAAGTTCTTCAAACTTTTAGAAAGGTGGCCATCTCAAAGCTATATACAGTAGATCAGATTACATTCAATCCTTGGTCTGTGTGCTAACAATAACAATGAGCAACGGGTACAAATGAGGAAGAAGCGGGGTTTGCACCGAAGTCTAGCTAGGCTAATGAAATTCATGACATAAACACCGAAAAATCTTCTTCTTACACTAAAAAATGACCTAGAAAATTGCACAGCTAAGTAGAAAGATTTTTTGACAAATTATAAGAGCAATTACAAAATGTTTCAATTAAATATCTTTTTTCACATGCACATGAGTATACTTTAGTACTTCTGTACTTTAGTACAGAAGAAATTTTTTCATTTTCAGTCACGTAACACTCCCAAGAAAAATATTACTTAACAAAAAACCCAAATTCTAATACACAGAAGTACCAATTTTACTGACTGAACTACCTAGCCTGCAAACTCTACACATCTATTTGGATGTTAAATGATTCATTTCATGAAATATTCACGAAATACAGAAAATGTGTTAAATTTTAAATTTATAATTACAGCAAAGAAAAGGAAAAAAGTTGAGATCATGTCTATACCTGCTTAAAGCTGTGTTTGTATTCCTTGCAAGCAGTTTCAACTGTAAACTTTGTACTAAATATGTTACAAAGTTTTGCACCATAGCCATTGCGTCCACCTGAAAAAACAACATATAGTAAGTTTTTTACAGCAGAACCATATTTATGATATTCAGAGAGTATGCCAAGAAGTAAAATGTTCCTATATAAGACAAAAGTTGGGCCACATGTCAACAGCTATCAAAGGATGCCAGAGATGGAGTTTCACACTACCTCCAATCTGGTGCAACTGCTTCTGCCTCAAAAATGAGCAGTTTGCTCCTCCCCCCAAGGCCAGAATGCTCCCATTGCTTCCCTTAGGTTGATCTACCAGTTGCTTGCTGAAAGGCAAGTGACCTCAACAGCTGAAAACTAGGTCATGATCAGATCCAAATCATTCTGCAACCACACATCATAATATGGGCAAAATATATGGTGTAGGATAGAACAGAACTAACTTTCATTCATGATCTAAATTAGCATTACTTCACATTTAGGATAATAAATCATACCGTAATTTATTAAATTTTTTTTCCCCTTCATTTCAAGAGCATAAATGTTTAAATGCTTGCATGCATTATAACTAAAATACGAAAATATGTTGTTTGTTACTGAATAATGAGTACTGACATTAAAGATGTACATGTAAAGTTCTCTGTAAACATTGATATTAAAAAAGAAAAAGTAAGATTTTTTTCTTTAAGTCCTTTTACTCTAACAGAGCTATAGTAATGGTGACTAAGTGATCATCTGTTATGAAACAGAATAGAAAAAGTAAGAAGAGAAAGCATACTGAAAAACAAACAATGGCTTAATTGAATAAAACAAAGCATGTTAAATAGTCTTGCCTGTAACTTTTTTCTCATCATCATCATAGTTGCTGGATGTTAGCAGCTGCCCAAAGATTAAAGCAGGTACGTATACTTTTTCTACTTTGTGTTCCACAACTGGTATACCCTTTCCATTATTCCATATGCTGATAATGTTTGATTCCCTATAAAATAGTGAAGACATTAAGCCAACTAATGTAATCTTGAAAACAGACTCCTGCATACATTTTACCTGTTTAAATAACCACATAAAATACAATAAAAGACCATATTCTTACCACGTTTATTCACAGCTCTATCAATTTTAATTACAAAAAACCACTTCTTTGTGCTTATTAGATATCTTAGAAGAAGGAGCATAATTGCCCATACATGACAGTATTTCGTATCATAAAAATGACCCCCAAAAATCTGTTCGAAGAGCTCTCACTATCAACATGCTCTGCAACAAAATCCTGAAGTTTAGTGACAGGATTATACTTAAGTTAGGGATGTAGCTTTTTAGGTTTCATTGAAGTCCAGCCACGCAGCCAAGTTATCATCTGTTTAAAACTGTTATTTCCCAGTTATGATAAACATTGTAGCTTATTTTATGCATCAATGCCAAAATCCATCAACATCTGGCATCGTTAATACTTGTAGCTCTCATATAGAATTTTCATTTCGGGCTGTTACAGAGTTCAAAATCATGACAGGTCAGGCAGATTTACACTACCATTTCCCTCCCACTCCATAATAAAAACAATTTGGTTTACAGAAACTCATAATGCACTGCAAACTTGCAGAAAAATTATTTCTCAGTATATTTTTCCTAAAGATTAGGTATGAAAATTAGGTCTTAAACATTTATTATTCAGTTAAACGTCACTGAAAGGGTACTACTAAAGGAACCCAATCAACATCTATTAACTATAGTACTTCTCATTAGGAAATATCTCTTTAAGTATTCAATTTTGAAAAACAGTGGTAATGACATATTTGCAATCTGCAGTTTCAGTGTGATATAGCTGCCTAATTCAAACATAACCTTATCCTAATGTTAAAGGAGTTAACATAGAAGTTCAAGAGGTGCAAAATTACGTTACAAAACCTCAAGGTTGGTATTTATGATTTGTAAGTAACCTGGCTGGTTATAGTTATGTACTGCCAAGCTTTCATCTAATTATGAATTTTATAATCTTCTTTCATTCAATCAAACATTAATGAGTGATTTAGGAAAGTAAATTATTATAAATTCAGAATGATAATACTTAATGTTAATCACTTTTAATTCACCTTTTCATCTTAAAATATGAAGCTAATGGAAATAATCCAAAAATACTATTTTGTTTTTTAAAAAAACAATTTGATTTAATAAAATAATTTGTACAAATCTGAACTACAATAGCACTGGCAGGGAAAGTAAATGAAAACATGCTTTTACTTACGGATCAATGGATATTTTAATACAAGTCATATTCTTGTCCCTCTGCTTATTGTCAGCAGCATTTACTATGAAACAGAAGCACAAATTAACACTTTCTAGGGGCAATAATTAATTACTTGATCTGTAAAACTGATTAAACACATATTCCACCACAAGTTACAATAGTCCAGGTATTTCTTAATCCGGTATCTTTTTGTATATTCTGTATCTTATTACTGAAGTCTATAAATATGACCAAGTAACTGCAAGAAGATAATTTTCAACCTTCTTATAATTACTGACTCTATTTCTAGCAGTTAGACTATCCTAGAAGTAAATATAAAAGTGTATTTTGTAAGCCTGTTCTCATAACTGTTCTTAACATACTGAAGACTTCATTCTTCTGTTGCTGCACTTGTTTGCATATTTATTACACATATTACACCATGTATGTTAAAAACCCTAGGAAATTATATGCATCACCAGATTGGTTTACGCATCCTTTTGTCACTGAAACCAAATCCTGAAAAAGTCACGTCCATTAAGGAGTGTTTTGATTGCAGCGAAAGTTATCTCTAAAGAGCCTGTGAGACTTATAACTAACATTTGTAAGTTAGTTCCTAAACAGTTTACACAGTTTAGGATCAAAAGAAGGATAACCGGAAGTTAACATTTGATCAAAATTTAATTAAACTGCATCCAATGTACATTAACTACAAACAATAAAAATCAGAAATGCAACTATGGCCATTAACCATGAAAACACATTACAATCATTTTCAGCATTTGTTTCATCACCCATGAAATAGATAAAAATAAAACCCAAAACCACCAAAGGACATGAAGATAAATCCATTAAAATTAAAATATCTTAGTATCTTAATAGATTATAAGGATCTCAATATAAGATCAGATATTTCAAGGTGCTTTTGCTAAAATCATTAAGTGTGGTTTCATTAAAAGGTATGCACAGCTACAATGTTCAATTTTCTTAATGTTATTACACTGACCCCTAGCTCTCAAACCAGACTCTGTGGAGCACTTATCAGTGCTACATAAAGCAGCAATAAGCCATACAGTACTACGATAATGATATGATAACGATTTTTCTTCTGAATGGGACAAGATGGAAGTGACTCCCTCCTGTGAAAGGCCCATAAATTTCATCTGTGAGGCAGCACTCAAAAAAGAAGTGTCAAAAAATTTTCATTCCCTTATTTCTCAAATTAAGTAATGAGTAAAAAGCAAAAATAAAAAAATCCTTCTTTTCCACCTGGCCAAGACATAGTCCTTATTGCCTCCAAGACAGCAATGCTGTAAAGCATAGTTTTAGAGGTGTGGATAAGTGCTGAACCCAATGAAGGTCATGACAAAATTTCCATTGACCTCAATAGACCATAATTTAGTTTACGATGTAATCCCACCAATCCTTACAACATAACTTCATAAAAACTGATTAGCCCAAGAATTCATGTCAATTAACACAAAATATCAGTTCAGCAGACAGCACACTGTTCAGATGTTGCACACCTCTACTGCTGGTTAGTCTTCAGTGTGTGCCTGTCACCAAGAGAATGTCCTAAACTGGTAAGTAATAGTGACTCAGGGACTTAAGACAGAATTTTCTAAAAATCATTTGTTTGTGTCTCAGACACCATGCTTTTAAATGGCAATATGATACTTATTCATTTTAAAACCGCCCGAAGTCCAGAAATGATCCATGTAAGAATCACCATCACCACGACTATCATCCTCTACAGAAGGAGGTAGTTTTAGTGATTCATAAGATGATTATCTAAGTTAACACTTAGACAACTTTCAGTTGTCTTCTTTCAGGAGAATAATCTTCTTTTAAATGTTACTTAAAACTGTGGCCCTGAACAACTTTGCAGATTAAAAATCTTGTAACAATATTGATCATAAAGAATGACCTAGTTTAGACATCCAGTAACAAATATTTACACTGTCTTACAAGTTCAACTGAAAACACTCTTCCCTCTTTAAACTGTTCTGTAGTGCTGGAATACACTAAAATTTTCATGCACTGCAGTTTAGTGGGACTCTGTGATTTAAATTTAGAAACAAATTAATATGCTTTGAGAGCTCTCAGAAAAGTGTGTACTCCGTAATGCTAAAGCAATATTATTGTTAAAAATACTTACCAAGGATTTCATCAAAGATCTTGTACAAGCCTGGAACAAAGGTAACTTCTCGGCAATTCATTCCTACATCTTCATCATAAACCCACATTAACTACATGTAAACAAAATAAAATAAAAACATTTACTGTCTTGGTAAACCAGTCTATGGTTCTATAAGATCTAATTACTTCAGGAACTTTACTCTTCCAATCTCATTTCTGCTGTCATCTGAGACAGAAGCAGAAGTCTGGCAAAAATTACAACTGTACCCACAAAGACTTCCATAATGAAAATGCATTATTTTCTACTTGGTGGGGAACTCCAACAGTACAGACAGTGAAGTTCAAAGCAATTTGCAACTTCACAAAAACAGTTGAAAAAAGTGCCAGCAGGAGGCTTAAATTCTCTGTTTTCTACCTAAACAAACAGACCAAAGCATTTTGGACCTGGAGCAAATGCTACTTACAAATACGTATACATATTCGTGTGCATATAGGCATGGTTCTAAACACACACATATACACACTTTACTGTGTGTTTATGTTTTCACTGAACCTCAACATTTTCTGAGCATGTTTTTTCAGGTGAACCAAGCACTGCTTTAAAAAGTCTTCCCTTGACCCCTTCCTACACACGCATACATAAACGTGACCACAGTTTTTAGCATGATAATTCAGAATACTCAGAAAAGTCGAGATTTGCCTATTTATTAACCAGAATAGTCATTTCCTCATTAAAACAACAAAAACTATTAAGACTGTAAACTTAGTGACACCTACCTGAGTTAACGGTTCAACTGACCCAATGTAGGTATCTGGACGGAGAAGGATGTGCTCAAGCTGAGTCTTTTTCTGATAAACTCTCTCAACAGACATCTTCTTTGAAGTGTCATTTTTATTAATGCTTTCCGAGTCTTCCTTTTTTGAAGCACTGATCTGATTATCAAATAATGTCTAAAAACAAAAAGACACCAACAATCAACCTCATTCATTCAATCTGTCACTCTCAAGATACAAACAAAACCTGACAGAGATTTAAATTACAATCAAAACTTGTCATGTAATTTAAGTTTTCAGATGTACTAAGATCAAGCTGTCCTCTCAACAGAAAAAATTCAACAGATTATGTAACAGTTTCTTAACAAATTGTCACATATTCAAACTTTAGTGATTTACTAATCATGATAAACCAAAATAAGGAAACAACAGTATATTACAAAAGACACCCACTTCCTCAGGTTAAGTATTTATAACATCCATTTTTTGCTTAAGCATTTGAATCCGAAACACTGAATACTGTTCTGAATAATAACAGTAAAAGTACTCCTTTACATTTTAATTCGGACAATTCATTCAGTGGGACTTAAGAAACACTGTAATGCCTCTCCTATGGCTTCTCAATTGCTATAATTTACATTCTCTATTTAATTGAAGTAATTAAACCTGGTACAATCCCAGTTTAGAATTCTGATGAAATAAGCCAAGGACTGTAAAAAAAAGAGAATCACACAGGATAATGTCGTAATTTAAAGAGAATTCAAGCCTAACATGGCTGGAGATGATGAAAAATGTCTCAATTGGAAGAGCAACCAGTGTTACAGAAAACTAATCCACTTTTGGGGGAAGGATTCAGGGATTTGGTGCATCTTTCAGCGAATTTTTCCTGATAAATATCTCTCCCATTGAACTAAACCCACACAAACAAAAAGTTTAAATCTCTCAGGGCAACCAAATGTAGAAAAGCCCCATTCTGAGACAGTAAGAGTCTATCTACCAAGAGACTAGGTATGGCATTTTACAGTATACATTCCTACCTGTAAATTGGGATTATCTTAAAAATACCAATAAACATAACTTGAACTCACGTGATTTATTTGCCTGCCTAGCAGACATAACAGAAAAAAATTCTGTCACCACCTGCCCAATACCTGAAATAGCCTCCTTCTCTTACAGGGGGTTTACAAACTTTGAAGCAGGTGTTATGTGACCAGTAAAAGCCATAAACAGACAAATAATAAGAACAAAACCCACTTGCCACTCAGGTAAATATTTTACTCCCATTTAGCTGTTCCCAGTAAATCTCTGTATAAAGTAAATATAGGCTAAACTCCAATCCTGGATTAACCAGTCCCCATGTAAATTCCTCAGCCTGAAGAAAGTATCATCAGTTCTCTCTCAATCTAGCCTTTGCTGCAGCCTCGGATAGCACTGAAAGCAACGGGTAAGAAAGCATATAAGCACATAAGAATACAGAACAAAGGATACTGAATTCACCCAAACAACTTCACCAGACTCAAAAAGGCCAAACACCAACCTATAGCACACAATTAACAAGGACAATTCTCCCCCTATTATTCCAATTTGTCTTCTCCAGCTTCTACTATTTAAGATTTGATGCTCTTTTTTTTTTTTCTTTCCTCTTAGCAGGCACAGGAATAAAGCATTTCATTCTATTCAGAACATGGGAAATTACCTTTCTCTTCCAGATTTAGAGATCACATTTTTCTAGTTTATTTATGGAAATGCTATGAAACACATATTTTGAGAACCTTTGAGACAAGCAGACTGTGTGCACCAGTGATGACAACAGCCAATTGTTTGGCCCTGAGTAAACTTGAACAGGCCAAATGAGAATCAAAAATTCTCTAGTACCCAGTCCTGTAACTGATAGCATCCAAAATAAGGGCGGGGGGGAAGAATCCAGGGGACCCCACAATCCTGCATCAGGATTACATGCAGCAGAGTTGGAACCACAACACTAACTCTCATGACTTTTCTTCTGGAGCACACCACATCTCCCACCAAACAGGGAAGCTGCAAAATCACATGCATGTGTGATTAAAGTGTTTTGGTATCCGAGTTAATTTATTCTCCACACTGTCATTTGGTCTTAAACTGCAATAATCCTACCACCACCACCCTTAAAAGATTAGCCATGGATCAGCTAAGCAAGCAGAAAAGAAACAGGACTGCACAAGATAGATACATTACAGATATATGGAAGAGGAGGAATGGGAATTGCTACTAAAGAAGCAGTGCCAATAGTTGCAACGTAAATTTTATTTCATTGAAGTGGTTCTGTGAATGATGTCCAGGCTTCCAATGAGCTTCACTGTATGTATATATAAATATATTTTTATATCTATCTATCTATCTTTCTGACCTTACTCCTATCATACCTCATAGGAGTCACCGTTAGCTTACTTACTGGTTCCATAGCTCTGTTAGCACTGTTCTGCTATGTTCACTTGTTCTAAAGGGACTAGTGAGTAGCAGAAAAATAAAATAATATTTCTCAGATGAAGTAGAAGCAAGCGTTGAAAGAAGGGAAGAGAGGAAATACAATTAATACAGAAAGCAAGAGTTACAGGTGTAAAGACCACCAGAATCTTGTTCAAACGGAACTCTTCTATTTGCTCCCAATTCTTAGGCTTCGAGAGATTTTTACAGTTGGTGAAATACACGATGGGCAGTTATCACACGCCAATTTTTCAATTGTCATGTACATCAGTATTGTATTCTTATGATTGATCTGAGACAGCTCTCTAAAATGCTTCTACTTGTACAGCATCTGAGGACTAGGGTCTAACCATGCATCACAGCTCAGTAACACATTAACACAGAATAAGAACTCAAATCTTAGCCTAATCAATTTAGGCTCCAATTTTCCTATCTCCAATAGCTCTACTTGTCCCACAACATGTTTGCAAAAGTCAATAGATTAGAATAAGTCCGTTTTATTCTAACTGAATGAGTACCTCTAGGTTGTGAAAAATTACTACAGAATAGAATTATCGGTAAGGGATTCCTACAAGCCATTGCCTTTAATACAACACTAGGAAATGCATTTCTGTTTTCCAGTGAAAGCCTTACTGACAACTTGGAGGCACTTATACTTTCCAACTTATCAGTAAGAAATGTACAGAGTATCAAAACTATTTCTGTTGAGATGATACTGCCAGACTGTTGTCATGTTGACAGAGAATAGAGGTCACATCCAAACTTTGCTGCCGAAAAAGAGCTAGTCCTGCAGAAGTGTAACTCCTTGGGGAACAGTGGGTTTGCTTTAACTCAGCAGTAGTGAGGATCTTCTGTTACTCTACTCCCTATGACAACTATGTCTATTATCTTTTATAACACACTAATTAGAACATGATTATGTATGATTTAAGAAGGGGGGAAAAAAACCACACAAAGAATCAGCATAACATTTTTTCTTCCTGGTCAGTTATTATTAAAAAAAAAAGTAGTCTTAAAGTTCTTTAATTCTATAGTTTTTACTAAGACATCACAAACACCTTTTCAGTATGCTCTCCTTAAACATTGAAGTTTCATTGTCAGAGCAGGATAGATTGTATTTGTACAATCCTCCAAGTATACTATATCTTTTGTATGCAAAAAATACTCATGTTATAAACACTCAGAACTTATTTAACTTACACACCATTGAAACATAAGCATAAAAACAAAAGCCAGAAAGTATTCAACTACATAAACTAATGTTATTATGCAGGCATGCAAGCATCAGAAGTCCACAGAACCGCAGTTTCCCAGACCAAGCCTTTCAGGCTGTGCTGTACTCTGAAACAGAAGACCAACTCTGCATCTCTGTCTTACATGGTTCAAATGATGTTTAGAACTCATCCCAAAGAAGAGAAAATCTTCATCACCAAAACCATGACATAGATCTATGGACACAAACATCCTCCACAGGATCTTCCTATTATGTTTTCCTTGATAACTTAAAAAAAAAAAAAAAATTTAAAAATGCTTTCATCTGCTGAGCTTCTACTACTTAAAATGCAAGTAAATATAGCAGGAAAGCCTTTTTTATTTTTTTTTTTTAAACTGAGCAAACACTAAACTGCAGTGTTGTTAAACTGACAATCTCTTCTGTATATTTTGGAATTGTCTCAAGAATGCCTTTTTGTATTCTGTCGTGTATGAAAGATCTTCATATTGTTAGAGCTCCAATAACACTTCTCAAAACAGCACCAGCTGTTGTTTCATGAGAAAACCCCCAAAGAGAATTAACCAAATGTCACAAAGGGCTTAAGTATTCTGCTTCACAGTAAGTCTGTTTTTTGTTTGTTAACAGGTTATCCAATTTTCAGGGTCTGCTTTGCAATCTTAATGTTGCCAATTTTTAATACTTTTTTTTTTAGACAGTGTTTGACTTTCCCAACAGTCTTGTGACGTTCAAGACTTTACAGATTCTTGATAGTCTTTCAGACTTTATAACTCTCCAGCCTGATGATGAACATACACATCCACATATATGTAAGTCAGCAAGATGACCATACTTAAGCAGTTTGGAATGCTATAATCTACCGCACTGTGCATCCTCCTTTAGAGACACGTAGTACACTTCATACTGTGACCTCAGATGTAACAAGCATCTTAGACACTCTTAACAAACACAGCATAGTGGTAACTGGACAGAAAAACATACTGATTCTCAGTTGATAGCAGTTGCTGCTCAGTTTACTACATCAAGACTATTGTGCATGCTATCATAACCACGTTTTATTACGGTAACTGCTTTCCCAGTATGATTGCAATGATTGCAGAGTTTCTCTTTTGGAGTTGTTTTTGCTATAAATTTATCTAGTACTGTGTGAAAGCTATAGTCATTCTCTCCTTTTGAGATGTCACGAGTCAGAACCTAAGTAGCCTTTAATAGACAACAGTTTGGCAACAACACTTTTACTGTCTACCTTCAACCTAAAAACTCACATATTTGGTTTTGGCGTCTTCTTTCTTCACATTTTGCATTTTTTTTTTCTTCTTACAGTCTCTTCCATTGAACTTTCTGCATATAACAGAACATTCATGACATCCATATTATGTCAGAAATTTTTATTGCCTTTTTTGATGAAAACTGGGTTATGTCATCTTCCTTTGCTTTTTGAAATCACGTTGAGTCACCGTGCTGAGTTGGTTACTTACACTGCGAACAGCTGTACTTCAACATGTTAAATCTTAATACACATTTGATCTGGACAGTGTGGCAGCCCCAGAGAAAAAGCTATTCCTATCTAAATAGATAGTAAAACGTAAAGCTACAACAAAGAACATAGGTTTCATCAGTTTCAATGTTGCCATAACTGGAATATACATCTTCAGTTTGACTCCTCACTTTAAGTGGAAGCTTTACCTTTATTTAAGTAGCTGAATTTCACACTGTCGCAAGAAGTTGAAAATCCTGAAAAATGTTAATGTCTCTTCCCACTTACACAGACTTAATCCTGTATTGGCCACTGTGGTCATCTCCTCCACACTGTAAACTATCTCCAAACAACAACAACAACAAACCCAACGATACAAAAAAAAACCAAAAATCCTTTTTTCTTTAGTCTGCCTACTCTTTCATTCCCATATTAGGTGGCAAAAAAGGGCTCATTTTCTAGATTGGCAGACAAGTGTAAATGAACAGAGAAGAGACATTAGTATGTGAACAAGGAGTTACCTTCACTTCGGCTTTGCCTTTTCTGCCTTAAACTCCTAAAACTACTACATGCAACAATTGTTCTCCTGAAAGGCAAATGCAGCCCTGGGACATAAGAATTTAGAAAAGCACACGCCATGTGTCCTACATTCCCTTAAATAAAATGTAGGATAAGCACATTTAATGGGACAGTACAGTAAATTTTGAGTGTAATTAAGCTGTAAAACCTAGGGAGGTTAATTAAGTAATGAAATCCAGGGATGTGGTAGATTTTCTACCACTTATAGTTCAAAACAAAACTACCTCTTTGACGAAGATATGCTATACCTCAAAAGAAGTTTATAGGTGCAATATGGTAATTACTAGGTAGTTCTATGGATAACATGCACTTGACTGTAGTGTGGTGTTACATATTGGATTATAATGGCCTCTTTTTGCCTTAGAAAAATAGACGATGAATACATTGTTACCTAAACATTTTGCAATTTTCCCAAAGAAAACTCTGGCTGAGAATACCTCCCACCATGAAAACAAAACTGGAGGGAGTTTCAAAATAAACCACTCTCCTGCTGTGTTTAACAAATGGTTTGGCTCTCCTGCCAAGATGAAAACACACAAAAGTAACAGTTTCCTGTTACCACAGCAAATTTCCATAGACCACTGCATACCATTAGTGGCATGAACTAAATCTCTCTATCATATCGTCCCCACAGCTGATCGTAGGAAGGAGTGCCCAGTAAACTCACCCAGAACTACTCTCACTCCAGTGAGACTAACGTGTGTTTATTTTAAATTCCTAAATTTTTTATCTCCTGGTTTGGAGAATTCACTCTGGACTCTGAAAAGGATCACATTACATAGAGTTTTGTTATGATGATTCAGTTATAGAATAGCTTGAGGATGGTCAGATTTCCCCATTACAGAAAAACACAATGGTTAATTGCTGCCGAAATGGAAAAATTCCTTCTTTCTTCCCTCCTCCCCTGCTTCTCCATTTCATATAGTGGAATCAAACTGACTTCACAATAAGGCAGTTCAAGGAGCAAATGGAGCCTTCCCCCCATTTTTCATCAACTAGAAGCGATCAGTTGTCTGCTGGCTCATCTTCCTGAACAAGTTTGCTAGAGAATCAGACAAGTACTGGCGCAACAAAAAGAACAGAAACATACATCTAGGAGGATAAGGTTAAAAAAACCCATACTTTTCAGCACGTATTGTTAGATTGCTTAGTTGCACCATGAAATGACGTTCTTAGAATTACATAGCTTCATCTTCCCATTAACTAGCTAAACAAAAGCATCATAATTTTTATTTTAGGATTATTAATGCAAAATATAACTAGATTTAAATGAAAATTTAGGGATTTGCTTTCTCCACAAGACTTTTGAAAAGTGAAGAATACCACTTCTGTGCAAATATGTATGCTCTCTATAATTACTTCTGACCAGAAAATTACATATATTGTTTTAAATATGAATTCACTTACACTTATATTAAGTTACTACAGCAACAGTTCTGCTTTATTTGGCCCAGGTTTGGATACAATCAGCAGTACATTCAGATCCTGACCTTAATTATTTTCTTTAAAACCAAGTGTCTAACATCTGCCCATGCATGATGACAGTCTAACTGAATTTTACTGTTAAATTTTTTAAGGGTCTGAAATTTTTTAGTTGTCTATCCACTGACAAGTTCTACTCCAATACTAAATTTTGATACTGTTTACCCAGTATCAAAAAGTACATTTATGGATGCTTTGGTAACAAATTAATCTTTTAAGAATTTGTTTTACCAGCTAAAATTCAGAAACAAGGAAGGAAAAAAAACCTGACTCTCACGGAAAAGTAATTTATTCACGTTAAAATTTAAGACAACTTAAGACAGTTTTCCTACAGATTCTTAGAACTGTGATCCTTGGAACCACTGCATGAAGCGGTTTGGTCACTGAATGACCAAATCTGTTTGGTCCACTGTTTAATCAGCCAACTCACACACAAGCCCTCCGCTAGCCAAGAAATCAAAACATCAGACAAAAAATCAAGACATCAGAACTTTAGGTTATCAGCATCTGGCAGCACCTCTTTATAACTCAGCATTTCCCATATCCTTGCCCTTTTTAATGCTTTACTGCATCACCAGTTTGAGTGCTGTGAAAGTATTCTAGACTCTCAGCACATTTAATTTCCCAATTGCAAAGATTACTTTGAAAGGGAACAACACAACCTGATAGATCCTTCTGACAACGAAAATCTTTAAAACCCATTCAGGCTGTATGTCAAATATCACATTCCTAGAACAGCACTGTGATCTTTCCTTGGGTTCTACAGCCAGCTGAACCTCTATTGTACCGCAAGGTATTTTTACTTTGCTGAACTATCTTTGGATTAATAAACTAACTGTAGAAAACAGCCGCAGAAAAAGCTTCAGGCACGAGTAAGACAACATTCAAGACATTCACGCTGCAAGAGAATACACAGGGAGAGCAAATCAAACAGGCTAGTTTTTCAGCTCATGTTAACTGGCATAATGACACAGAACAGGAATCAAGTTGCGATACACTCGAAGAAGTGGCTGAACCCACACATGAAGATTTTATTCTACACAAAACCCAAAGCCCAGTCTTTTCTAGTCAGCTCCAGGATTACTAGTGATATTACTTTAGTGATAGAGGAGAGCCCAAACATCACTTAGAGGTTACTTATCCAATCGCACTCTTCAATAGGAAGCTATTCTCCACTGTACAACCGAATCAAATTTTTGAACTCTCATGAATGTAACAGCTATCAGTATATTAGGATTGGTATACCTTTATGTTATTTGCACGTCTACCTTGCAGTGAAATACTAAATACCTTAACTGTGATCCTTGAGGTTTTTGTACTTCTAACATATATGGTGGCCTAAAAAGGAACAGTATGATTAGTAGTAATCACTAGAAGTCTGCTCCCTAGAATCTTCAACAGAAAAGCAATAGTAACATATTTACTTAACACAAGGTACCACGTAAATGGAAATTAATGAGTTTTTTTCTTTTTAAAAACTGTCCCAAACATAGAACAAACTCTAAAAGTTTACGAATAATGATCACATTGCTTCCTCTCAAATACCACAGTTTGCTCCACAATAACATATGCATCTGCTTTTTTATTATTAGAAATGCCTATGCTAACGCAGCCACATTTTCTGGCATTCTGTATTTTCAAAATCTATTCTTTTCTGCCACATTAAAGTAAATATGAATCCAGTGTTCTTTTAAAAAGTAGCTTGAGTTTAATTGCTCAACTCCTACTATGCAACATCTACTGTTAGTCTGGCATTTTTACAAATCTTGAAATGTTTTACAAGTCTCATAAATATACTACATATCCTAGTCTCAACGCTGTAGTAAACTCCATGAGAAAGGAACACAGGTTTGGTGTTCCAGACATTTACAGCAATTCAGAAGGAGAAAAACAGAGGTAGCAACGAGTCAAAAAAGCCTGAGCACTCCCCCTTCCTCAGCCATTCATCCTCCCACAGCAAAATTCCTACAGAAGTTATTACGAAAAGCTTTTCAGGATTGCTCATTAAAAATGCTGACAATGTTGAAGATCATCAAAACTCTATGCTTTAATTTGCAATTTAAGAATTGCATCTTGGCAGGCAGAAGAATTCACCCCTCCATTAAAGGTACCATATAAAAGACTCATAAAATAATCTCAAAATATATTTTGAGATTAATTTTTAAATCATTCAGTGTTTTCATCATCTTCGTTACCTGACATGTATGTTTATCACTCCACTGGCAAAGAAGAAAGTCTACATGGCATATTCTGAAAGATTTAACTAGTACCAGGAAGGGGAGGTTAACATGATACAACTTCAGGTTTGCTTTCTCTCAAGTATCTGGACCACCTCCCTTCCTCTCCACCAGTAAACCCAGGTAAGGAACTTCCCCCCTCAGCTGATTCCTCATGTGCTTATACAGTGTCTTATTTGTGTGTTTAAGAAAAATCCTCTCCCAGGTCTGCTTAATAACAGAATAACTGCCTCATTTCTTACAACTATCTCCTCCAAGCAACTTGCCTCCATTTCACTCCAAGATTGTGACGTAATATTTCAAAGTTTTCATGGCAATACTGTAATATAACAGTGGTGGAAAAGACTTTAAGTTAGGATCACTAAACAGTGTATGATGAAAAACATTACCTCAACCAACACAGAGCTCTGTGTTGATGCATGGAGGCAATAGTCTGAATGACTGCACGCACTAGAACTCTCTCTATATCGGCTGGTCTAAGATGGTGTTATTTTTCCCCAGTCACCTTGCCATTCTTGTATCTTTATATCATGGTACACAACTACCAAGGGAATAAACACAAGACTGAAATGTTCATATGTTACTACACTATCTTCCCTAAAAAGTCAAAATACCCCAGAGCTACCAGAGACTGGATAGCTGCTTTCCAGTATCTCCAGTGGAGCTCACACTATCAATTTCTCACAGGTAAAGATGCTCTGGTTAGGGGCTGACCCCAGAATTCTAACTGCTCTTATAGAAACATTACATATCAAGTTATCTGGTTGCAAGAAGGTTGGGTTTTTTTTCCCTACTTTATCTCGGCTTCTTTTGATTTACAAGAAAATAAATTTTCAAAGTTATCTTATAGCTCCTGTGATTTTGTCATGACAAGAAAATATTGTTCTTTTCTCTCTCCTTGAAGATTCCTTTACAGATTGAGAAAGCGGGTGTGTGAGTTTTTGGCACCTCACTAAGGCAGACATTTGTCCAGTTTTTCATACACCTGTTCTTCTCGCAACTGTTCAATGTCTTAAAGAAGGAACAGGAAGCCTCAGTCTAACCAGGCCCACTCATTCACTAAAAGAAGAGTAAAAGAAATCAGTACCTCTTGAAGACACACAGCTTCCATGAAAGGAGGACTCCTTAATATCTCAATTGAAATCCTACCTCACAAATCAGGAAAAACACACATAGTAGATTAAGCAATTTAATCTTAATCAAATTAAGTAATTTAATCCTTGCCTTTTTTTTTTTTCCTTTAAGGTAGCTTTTAAAATTATGTCCAACAAAGGAAAATATAGATCTGATGTTTAGATCTGGACCTTTCAAACATGTTCTAAGTCAAGCAGCCTTTACACTAACTTTGCTAATGCCCTTTTTTTATTTGGGGGAAAAACACAGAATTGCTTAGATGTGTACAGTGTAACAAATACACAGATTTATCATTTTAACAAAATAAAAAATTAAAAGTAGTACTTTACTTTCAGTGGCAAACTATTTATATGTAAATTGGAATTGCATTAAGATGCAGACAGCATTTTAAAATAGCTTTATTAAATGAAACGAGATGAGCTGATATCATAGAAAAAGTTTAACAATGCGCACTTCAAAACACAACTTAAAAGGACTCAGCTCATAAGAGTAAAAGCATTTGCAATCACACTGAAGTCTTAAAACTAGCAGATCTGATCCTCACTTATCGGGGAGGAGAGGAATCTTTCCCCGCTTTTCACATCAACCTTCTGAGTTACAAGAAAAAGACAAGGAAACATTTTTTGAACAAAAATTACTATTACTAAGAGCTGGTCTACTGCTACTTCTGAGGAACACTTTTCTCCTATGTTTATAAAAACAACAAACACTTGGTATGTTTAATCTTGACACCTTCATTGGTTGCTAGAACTTAAATTATATTTTAAATTTTAGTATTTATTTTCAAAGTTCTGTAAAAACATTTTACATGCCTTGACTTAATATTCAGTTCAAATTTGGGATATTAGTATTAAAATACATCCTACCAAAATACCTGGGTTTCACTACATATACTTGAGAGGACACCACTAGGTCTCCAAGCACACAATTTTCAAAACAGGCTTCTTCACACAGTTGCCCGCACTTAGAACTACATATTTTTGCTCAATCTGCTTTTGAAAACTTTCAAACCACCTATATAATGCAGAATAATGTTTTCTTTATCGGTGACTTGCAAGAAATTTACTATTTTAAATGAGGAAAATTAAGTTTTCTGTACCAGTTTTCATTTCCAGATTCTCTCTGTATAACCTATAATATATATAAAACCCGCTCCCAGGGATGGAATCACTCATATCCATCAGCTAGAATCACACGTGTTGCTTTTAATTAATTGAAATATAAACATGCATTGGAAGACTGCTTTTGCACGTAGACACACAAGACAGTTTACATGCAAGGTAAAAAGCTACTTCTGGAAAATGAAGTCTATGAAAACAAAATCCTAGATTTAAACCATAAATTTTTTCAAACCTAAACTGCGTACCTTAGACTACTTATATACTCTTTTATTTGGAAAGGTTACTTTATCTGTCCAAATAAAGTAACTCCTTATTTAACCTTTAATACAGCACTGGTAGCTAAGAAATTAAATGTATACACACACAAATCTAGACAGATAGAACATTAACAGAGGACACGTGCTTGAATGTACACCTTCCCCACCACAC
Organism: Fulmarus glacialis; assembly: GCF_000690835.1. Lineage (NCBI taxonomy): Eukaryota > Metazoa > Chordata > Aves > Procellariiformes > Procellariidae > Fulmarus > Fulmarus glacialis. The sequence goes on from NW_009235164.1 coordinate 51,448, forward strand.
ACCTAAAGTAATCCCCCATGTATTTTTTTTAAAATCAATTTTCTCCCCCTCCCCCACGATATACATTCCTTCCTAGAGTTCATTACAATTTAGTTCCCCACTTCCAGGCATCCAGCATTCTTTCACCTCCACTAGAACAAGTTTTCCTCCCAGCTCAGAATACACAGGGCAAAGATGCATGTTATTAAGCTGTAAGATTGGCTCAGTTGCAGTCAAAGAGGCAGCCCCGATCTTGTTCCATCACCAAGCCTCTACCTGGTATCATCTCTATCACTTCTTTGACCCTGCATTATTCAGCTCTTTAACAAGAAGATTGGACCAGTAAGACGATGACAAAAGTATTTCACTGGATGGTGGCATGGAGGATAGAGGATAAGAGGTAACAACTTTCTTTTGGCAGGCAAGCTATAACATCTAATGAATCCCTCTTCAGAACTATTGTGTCTGACTCGCCAAATTGAGCTACAAACATTTCCCTCTAGTGCTAGAATATTCAGGAGAGTCACACATCTCTCTGCAACACTGCTTCCTTAAGGGCACCAGAATCAGAAATTCAACAAGAGCAAGAGGGAATGCTGCTCCCCCTTGACTGTTGATACACTACATAACACATTCTGTAGGCTTTGGAGCTATGTTTAATAAAAGTAAATAGTAACATACCAGGGCACCTATTTCAGGTCTGACCTACCTTCCATCGTACAACAGTAAAAAAAAAAAAAAAAGGGGGAGGGAGGGGAGAGCACGCAGGGCATGAAAAAACCTCAGTTCTCTGCTCAACATAATAGCAAAAGAAAAGATAGATGCTTATAAAAAGTGAGAGAGGAGCGCTGAAACAAGACTTGGCAACAATGTAAGACCTCCCCCCTCCCCCCATCCCAAAAAAAACCCCGCCGACACTACAATATAGCAGAGGAAAGATAAGACAGTAACTAACCGTATATGTAACAACTGTCACATACATGACAACTGTGTCCTAGGCCTAGCTTCAGCCAGCAAAGAAAGAGGAGGCCTGATCCAGATGAAGAAATGGAAAGAACAGAAAGCTGATTCTGAGCTTTAACCTGGGTCTAGAAAGGCAACTAAAGAGTTCTAGAGGATTCAATGGTAGGAACTTCAACCACTTACTCCTGCTTTTGAAACGAATAAAGTGGTAATAAAGAGTAATAAAAAGAATAAAGAAGAACTATTTACACTTGGTTCACCTCTAGGACAGTATGCTTATTTTTAAAAAGTGAAGATTTGATTAGGATTTGGTCACATTACTAGTCATATTTGCCTAACTGTTTGTACTTCAGGCAGGCAGAATCCAGCCAGCTTACAGGAATAGACTCGTGATAGTCAGTAACATATTACAATTCTTGGGCACCCTGTCATATCCCGACACTCTTCCCCAAGCACTATACTGACAGAAGAAGGGAACTCCTGTCTTGCTCCTGCCCAAAAGCCCCTGCTCCCAGATCAGAGTAATGGATGAAGCTCAGTATAGAGCAACGGTGGACAGATACTTGCTGCAGGAGAGTTCAGAGGTGTTCAGATTTCAGATGCAAAAAACTTACCATAAAGTTAGAAACCACCTAGTGCAGAATCCATTACAAGTGAGTTATGGCATATCACTGGAAACATATCAGACACTATTCAAAATAAAGATTTGTTTAATCCTCTTGAAACAAATTACTAAAAGTCAAGTCAAACTGAACACCTTTAACAGTATTTGTTTTCAAATGAAACAATAAAAGACAGACAAGGTCCCTTTAACAGAGGATTGGGGGGGGCTTTATTTGTTGGGGGTTTTTTGTTTCATTTTGTTTTCTTTTGAGTCTACTGTCCTATCTTCTTTACTACATATATATTCTTTTTGTTTAAAAAAAATGACAACATTAAGTTAAAAGTTATTTTCAAGGTAAACTTTGAAACTGCTGAGAAGTGCTAATAGGTGAATTTAGATTATTTGAAAGGTTGCTATCTTTCCACTTATCAATATACAGCTACAGTATTTATTTAAACCAAATATGAAGCAGTATAAACCAAATATATACATTATTTCCATTCTGCTCCATTCAAGGAGCATACAGATCTAATATTAATTATATCTTTTTAAAATAAAAGTCACACTAACACTCAGCATATATTCACTTTAAGCTAGCATTTCCTAGAACTGAAACCTATCCCTTTCACAAAGGGCAAGAAAATGGAAGTGGTGTCCAAAGTCTTAAATTATTATCAATAGTCTCAGCTTTCATTTATCAGGCTTGTGTAGCTCTTAGGGTCGAGGAGAAAGCCTTGAAAACATTGACAGAATTAACTGATGAGGTACTGCTTGTTTGAAACACTCTTCAATAGCTTTGTGGGCATGACCATTGCATCAGAACCAACACACTTCACGGTGTTACTTGCAATTACTTCATTTTCACTATACAAGGCATATTTATAAAAAAACCCCATAAAATACTATTACTGTACTACTATGACAGTTCATTTTCTGTAGTTCCTAAACACACAGAAAGGCTGAAGATAAGAATTACCTCTTTTGTTCAAAGTAAGTTTTTCTAGCATTAGAAAATGCCATTATGTTTCACCAATGAAAACTTCTCTAGTTACAAATCCATGTTTTTGTAACTAACTCTTAATACAACTTAACACTTTTGTGGGTGATTCTTGGAAATCATCTACCAAAAGTAATTAATATCAATCTGTTGGTCAAAACTCCTTCTATCAACTATTAGAGTGGAGAGCTGCAAGTTGATTCAAAAAAATCAGCAACCAGACAAAAAAAAAAAAAAAAACACGAAACACAAAAAAAACCCAACACAAAACACCACCACAAAAAAAAACTCCTCAAAAAATAACTAGCACATTTGATAAATCAGAGGTTATCTTGGTTTATTTTCAGTTACACATGCTAGATGGTTTTCCTAAGAAACATTTTCAATTTATACACTCTCATGCGTCCCCATCACTGATAACTGTGCCTACCATTGCTAGTTACATTTCTTTAAGTTGTTACAGGTAGCTAAAAACACAGATGACTTGCTGGTTTTTTCCATGAACGTTTAATTCATCTTGCTTTTAAAAGTAAAAGTAGGCATCTCCTGATGCTTGTATGATGTTCTTATTATGAAATTCACTCTAAGGTAAATACACCACTGCATGAAGTACCCTTCCTTTTTCATAACTGCATGTAATTTTTTCCTAGTTAGTTGAACCGATGAACAAGCACACTGTTTAAATCACAACCAAAGCTAGTTATACATGTAACTCTACTAAAATGGGAGCACCAGGTTATGCATATAGGATTTGCTAGTTTGAAACGTAAATTAACATCCCACTAAGTTTTAAATGTTTCCTCAACTTTAGAATTGGACTTACTTCTCTTACCCTTCAATCATTTAACTCATGGTCTTAAAAAGAAACCACTAACAATACAAAATACATTACTCAGAAATGTTTAGTGGTTTCAACACACTACTAAAAAGTCTAAAAAAAATCAAGGTAGTTTCAAAACAACTTACAACCAAATAGCAAGTAGTTGCATATCCAGCAGATACATGGCAAGCAGATTAATACCAGACAGCTGAAGCTATTACTGTCCCTAGCTCTGTACCTCTCATCCTTAAGGCCAGCATGTGCCATCTACTCATGAACTATCGCCTGAACCAACATTTTTTTCAGCCTGGCACACTAAACCAATCGCTAGCCACTGCCCCATCCATTTTGGTGCCACAACAATATTGCTCTTTTGTATGCCAGTGTTCTACAGCTGACACTGAGCAGGTTTGGCTTTAGGAACTGGCTCAGAAGTCCTATCTTCAGCATTTAAAATGCCTGTGAAAGAAAGAAACAATGTCCTACTGTTTTCTGAAAAAAAGCGAACACAGTTTTAATTAAAATTTAATTATTTCCGTACAACTACT
>NW_009235164.1:55389-56746 GCF_000690835.1 Fulmarus glacialis
ATGACAAAAACACTTTTAATTTTTACTGCTTTTAGAGAAGGAAAAGTTTGATTACTTCCAGTTGTAGGAAACTGTTGATTCACCATACTTTCATTCCCATTACATTTAAGAACATGTTTCATTAAAAATGCCTACTCGGTGATTTTCACACTTCATTCCGCGGTTTTCTATATGAGCTTTAAAACTTTCAATTACTTGGTCCAACCTAGCCTGTAAAAATCTTAATTCTGAAGAGCTATCCAAAGACCACAGTCGATAAAGATCACACAGTATTGCAGGAAAGAAAGGAGAATAATTTTAGCTTCTCTACTTAGGCTGTTCCCGTATCTAAACTGCCACTAATTTCAAGTGGTGCACCCAGAAACTTGCTCATTTTTTATATACCTTTTCACGCTGCCAGCTTCTTAAAATGAAAAAGAGAACCACAAACATAAAATACAGTAATTAGAGCCACAGAAACAGTCCATCACCAGAATACACAGGATTTGTTCACCTCAATAATGCTGTTCACATTCTTTTCCAACAGCTCAAAGATGGAGAAAGACACAACAGAAGAACAAGTTTGCTATTATTCTCTTTAACAAGACTTCTTAAAAGTTCCTAACTCTGTAAAGCATATGCATCTGATGAAAGATGCAGCTACCTCACCATCTGTCTATCAAGATATACTGTCTTCTGCTTAAACATTAAAGAAGTTACCCCTTTTTGAACCCTACACTGAGCAAGAGAAAGACAGGGAAGTTATTGATTGGGTGAATCAGATCCCTTCAGGTCATCTTTGCTCCTCCTTCCTCAAGTCTTACCAAAACCAGAGAGCATCCACTATTACTACAGCCGAGGAGAGCATCCCTCTGCACTGCGAGTCAGGGCTAACACTCTCAAAGGACTTTAAAATGGCTCAAAATGATTCACCTGCACCCTCTCAAATCTTACTACTTCTGACCAATCCATGAAAAGCAGTAAAAAAACCCAAACCTTCTGGGCCCTGTTACAGAGTCATAACTTTTGGAAGATAATGAAGTTTAATTCCAAGATACAATAGAAAGCACACAGCTCCCGCCCCCTGAATGTCTCTGAAAGCCTTCTCGTTACCCATCTCTGAAACTTATGAACTTCAGGTATTGCCTTTTCAGACAGTTGGGAAAGAAGTTGGGATCAATACATAGCCCCTTTGGTAGCCCGCAAAGACTTTGCTCTAGCATCAAAAGACAGTAACTGCGACTTTTACGGGACAGACAGCCCACACCTCACTTCGGAGGTCAGTGACTTCAAAACAGCCCTACTAACCCACCCAGTCCCCCCAAGGCAGGAGGCTCCTTCCTCCTTGTTTGCTCACAGACTAACTAACCTTTTCCCT
>NW_009235164.1:56777-56980 GCF_000690835.1 Fulmarus glacialis
AGTGCCGAGACCCCTACGGCTGCAAGCTCCTCTCCTGCTAACGCCCACCCCAAGCCCAAGCCGTCTTCTCCCTCTCCCCGCGCCCTGGACCCCTCCACCGAGCGGCTCTACAGCGCTTCCCCTTTCACGCCATCCGTCAGTTTCTTCCTCGTTTAAAAGCCAGCCCACGCTCTTTCCACACACACAAGGGACGCAAAAAGAAA
>NW_009235165.1:0-491 GCF_000690835.1 Fulmarus glacialis
GGAAATACCCTTAAATTGTTGTAACCCAGAATTTGAGTTGCATGTTGTGGGAATTACTATAGCAGAAACCCCTTCTTTCTAGCCAGGCTAGGAGCAAGGGGAGGAGTTCATTGCAACGTTAAACTCTATAACCTGGCCCAAAGGGATCAGGGGTGGAGACTATAATGGATATACCTTTAAATTGTTGTAACCCATTATTTGAGTTGCATGTTATAGGAATTACTATAGCAGGAACCACCCAAACCCATGTAAGCCTTAAAAGAAGCAGTGCAAGTGCAGCAGTGACCTGACCTGAGCTGGCTTTGGTGCCCAATAACTCCACACAACACACCACCTTTCCTGTCCTGAGTGACCACCATAACAGATGGAGCCCAAAGTCGTGGACTAAATGAACTCAGTGGACATTTTGTGGACATTTCTGGATGTTTTATGGACATTTCATGGACATTTCACAAGGGTGGTCCATAGACAAAGGGAATGATATCTGTGTA
>NW_009235166.1:0-26418 GCF_000690835.1 Fulmarus glacialis
AAAAAAAGAAGAAAGAGAGTGCACTGGGAACCTGAACAAAACCTACAAAAATCCAATGAAAAATCCATACAGGTCTTCAGTGAATACATGATCAAACCTGTCTGATGTACGTGAAGTCTAAATAAAGTTAACTGCTTAACAATAGATACAGGCAGTAGTGTGGTTTGTGAGCATACTTCAAATAACCACCATACTTTTTAGCTGTAACCTTTCATGACTAAAATAACGCACTCAAACATTTCATTGTATCACTGCATCAATCTGTTTCATGTTTGCAACCTTCCCCCTTCATTCTCGCTCACCCTCAGGGGAAGGTCTTTCATGTTGGTGGCCAACCTGTGCAAAAACCAGAACAAAAATCCAACCCACCTCCTCACACCAGAAAACTGCTCTTTACCAAACACCAAGCTGCAAAAGCCCATGGACATGCTGTGAACTGTGCTTCAGCGGCAGAGGGATGCAAAACCAGCAAGCTGCCTCCAACCCCCTGTGCTTCTGGGAGGCCTTGCGCGCAAGACCTGGAAGCTTTCAGCAGTCCCAGTACCCAAACAGTCTTTCCCACTGCTGCTTTACTTCTCCACGACTTCCCACAGTTTAACAAGCCCTCAAGCTATATCATAGTGACTATTAACAGCAAATAGAATACTGCTACAACAGTTCAGTTTCCTACTTTAAATTTATTAAAAAGTACAACGTATTGATTCTATGAAAACCAATATTACGGCATAGGTAAATGAACTGCACTATTTTTTACTTCAGTGCCACTGCTGGGCTCATTTCCCATTGTTTAAAGTACTCTCTGCTTGGACCGTAATTCCTCAGGCACAAGTGAGGCACGTAAAGAGATACTGTGTACCAGGGTGTTTGCACCACAAGCTATCCTTTGAAAATCTGAAGGTTCCCATCATGTCCTTTCCCTCAAGAATTAGAACCTGACTGCAAACCCTGCACTAGAACATATGAACACAGAAAGGGAAGGATTCTTCTGGACTATCAGTTCAGCATCTCACATGAATATAAGTACTTGGAAACTAAATTAGTATTATGTGTGGTTTTTTTTTTCTGCTAACTCCCACTCACCACTAAATACTTTCAATATCTTAAGAGAAATTTTAGGTGTATTATAGAAGACCACATGCCATAGATATATGGCATGCAACTGGAAGACAGCAATAGAGGCGGAACATCTCAAATTCCTGTTTTCTTGCCTCAATTCCTTTAACATTTCAATTTATTAAGTGAAGTGCAACCAACTTCCTAGCTTTAGTAATACAACCGAAGCATTTCATTAACTATTTTCAAAGTCTGCTATGTATCAGAGAATAGGCAAGTCAATAGACACATAGCACACTTATATTTGCTGTACAGGGCTTCACATCTCCACTAGAAATTTCCAGGATCTCCAAACTGAAAGAGGCTAAACCCCAACCTTTGACATATTGCTCGGCCAATTTTCTCAACAGCATTATTTGTTTCATGTGCCTGTCCATCCTTCTAGCAAATATATTCTTTTGAGACTGTCACAGCCTTTTACCTGATTTTTTTATCTTCCTACAAAGACCAGTATTAAAGCATACTAACATGGAATATATTTGTTCAATGCATATTATTATAGCAATTACTTCACAATATGCAAGTTTAAGATGATACAGGGAAATAGAGAACTGCAAACGTGTTCACTATCACTCAAGTCTCAGTGGCGACAGTAGAGTGAAATCAAAATGCACTTGAAAAATAAAGTGAACTGTGCACTGACAGCTTAAAGCTTGAAGTATCTCAACTAATCAGACACCTCTTGTTGGCTAGGTATATACTGTGCTATGGAAGCTAAACATTCAGTTTTCTCTTACGAACAAATTCTATTTATACTAATATCAAAAGCTTTTTCGTATTATGTATCCTTAATCATGACTAACACATTAAAAAACACCTGTGAACTTTCATGATTTATAACTCCTTATTCATAACTTACAGCAGTAAGTTTCATGTGTGACATGTTTCAATTACATTAAGTGGAATTTCATTCTAAGTAGAAAATTTTAGTAGAACTGTGAGGGGGCTGAAGTCTAGCTCCTAACCTCTTTGCTTCAACAAAAGCTGGATCAGAGCTCTAAACAGCAATTCTTTTGTTTTAAAAAATTAGATAAGAAGCAGCTCAGAAAAATATTATCTACAGAAAGATCAAGACTATTTAAGAATAAAAACTTGTTTACCTCCTTTAGATTTTCTAAGTCAAAGTAAGCTGCAAATGTATTTTATTGTTATGCAGGTCATAATCACAAGAGGCTGATCAAATGTGAATAGTATAAACAACTACGTTTTTTTTAATTTACTAATTTCTATTTCATCTTTTTACACAGTATGAAACTCACATTCATTGTTTAGTCTATCCAGTACCCTTTTAACATGACATGTGAGATAAAGGCAAGCATTTTATTAAGTTGCATAAGAAGCTAGGATTTTAAAACAACTCTAGCCTGTCAAATTGCAACCTAACTGCATGGTACCTACCAAAAGTCATAAAAGTAAATGGATGTAGGAAAGATGCTGCATTTCCCCTCCTCCTCTCAAAAAGTAGCTACTAGATTTCTCAAAGATTTTTTTTTTTCCTCCATCCATGAGAATTTTAGAAGTGGCACCGGTCAGAGAAATGACCAAGGTATTCTGCAGATTTCAAGGCTGAAGACTAACATTAAACAGAAGTGCTACATTCTATCTTATAAGTGCTATGGCTCCAGTGTCAGTAACTACTGGAAAGGTGTAATGGGGCAGTGGAGCATTACCAGGAACCTACAGTATCTGCAGGCCTCATCTCTGCTAGGAACGAGCGGAGCCAGAACATGAGAGTACTGTATAATATTTGGACTGCCTTTCTCTTGTTCATCTTTTGTTTTCCGGAAACATTAATAGCTAAAATATGGACACCAGGGTGATCATAACAAGTTGTGTAATAATGATTTAAACAGCTGGTCCAGGGTGGATTTACATAATGAATAGTTGGGACTGGCCTTTAGAATACAAAGCCTCTGTTTACTTAATGTGGCAAGAGGTGATGGTGTTCATGGTAATAACTAACTCACGACTTCAGGCTGAATGACAGAGCACAAATAATTTAAAATTATTAAATACAATTTCAGCCTCATTATGCACCCCAAAGACTCCAATTTTCAGAACAGAAACTTCAAATCTTGTTGGGACTATATGCTTGTATAGCACTTAGCTTTTAGAAATGTGGCCCCCAGAAACTGTAGCTACTATTTGTGTTGGAGTGGACTAAAGTCGTGGAGATTTTAATCCTGCTGTTTAACAACTGTTCTTACATTACCCCTCTGGTACGGAATCTTTTTAGCACATACAACACTGACTGACCACGAAAATGTCAATTTAAAACTTCAGACTTAAAATGGAATTGGAATGATGGGCGGAGGCTCCTTTCTATCAAGCAGAATTTCCTGCCTAGCGGACACTGGGTCAGCATCTAAACCAGTACTTTGTGAGTATGTTTTCCAGCATTCCATTCAGGTTCAATCCTGGATGCAATTTAACAAACTGACAAGGAGACTCTTAAGAGCTAGGAAGGTCAAAGATAGAAAAGTTACTTAAGAAGCTCCCTCAAAGACTTTATTTAGCAACAACAGTACTACCTCTACTTGGCTTCTGAGAGCAGAAGTATTGCCAAGCTTACTTATGAACCTTCCTATATAGAGCAAAAGTTAATTACAAATACACTTGCTCTATCTTTGCAAACCATACATGGGGAATAGTATTTAGCAATAACCCTAAGCAATAGTCCTTAATATGACTCTTTTTGCCTTTTGTTTTTCAGAATTTGGTGCATTTTCTACACAACAAAACATCACAGTATTAGGATGAATTAACAGTGACATGCCACCACCATGCCTTGCTGCTTCAAATGTTATTCTAATAACATTCATCACTGGCTTGCCTTTCCTCTTCCAAACTTCATTTAGAAGGGAATTTTTCTTCTATCTATGTGACACAGATTAAATTCTTATACCTTTTAGACTGACATTTTTCTGAAGATGCTCAATGATTAGACATACCTACGATAAACTAAAAGGCCTGTGCAGGCTTCCCATGTAGCTCTTTCTCCAATAAACTCCTGGCACACAGCAACCTTGCTACCCCAATCAAAATCTCCTCATGAATATTTATATATCGCATTCTGTGGTGGTTTTCGCAATTTCTCTCATACATTCTTTGTGCGCTACAACAAAGCTCACAGAAGTTAAAATAATGTAAATAAGTCGCTTAAGTCCTACTACTTCTGTTATCCTCCATTAAGGAGAAACTATGAGAGTTTAAATTCTTACGAGTGAGAACAGAGTCTGGTTATGAGAGCAGAAAGAAACTACAAAGCACATCTGAGTCATGTTTGCACTTTTAGCACTTTGTGGTACAGGATGACGATCCCAGCAATTTTAAGTTAAAACTGGTATAATCTTAATCTTATATTGTTCTTTATATATTGTTAGGCTTAAAAACTATTAAGGGGCTGCAGATTGAGAACCATTCCTTAACATATTTAAAATATGCACTTAGTTTATCAAGTTCTAGTTTACTAGCGAATTGGTTGATAGTCATCATTCAACAGTCAATGGTGGGACATTAAAATCATTTTTGCAGAAGAGACTAGCAAGTTTAAATTTCTCTAAGAGACTAAAGCAGAAAACGAGCTCAACAACCTCATTTTTATGAATTTCCTATATAAAAATATCTCAAAAATTCAGGATGAAAAAACCATAGCTTTCCAAAACCATGCTTTATTTTACTTAAAGTAATACTGCAGAGGACATTGTCCTACATCTGATTCAGGATCAAGACTACTTTAAAATAAATGCAGTTCAGTGGTCTTCAGTTCCTTCAAAACAGGTGATATCCTGGTTCTCAACAGACATTTATTATGACCATTTTCTTAAATCAATCCCAAAACATTGCAGAGGTAAGCATGACAATTTCACAGAGTTACAAAAAAAAGTTACCTACATACAGAGGTTAATAACAACATAAATACTGCATTGCCAAAAAGCATGCTGAATAGTGCATAAACCCAATGAAATATCATTAACGCTTCTTTTTACATTTGAAAAACTCATACCTGGGTACACTGCCTGTTAAGCTTCTTTCACTTGACGATGATGATGACGACGATGATGATCCAGGTCTCTGACCTGTTTTCATTCCTAAAGTCTCTGTTGCACTAATCTGAGGTTTTTCACCTTCCTCTTCTGGCTTTTTTTTTTCACTATCACTTTCATCACTGCCTTCTCCTAAGATGTCATCCACCTGCCAAAGAGTGGAAAGTCAGGATATCCGCTAACAGACTATTCTATATCAATCTTTCATAATTATTGCATTGCTCTTAAATAATCATTAAGAATATGCTTCAACTTTCCTTGACCTTCTCCTTGAAAATTCAGATTAAACCCCGATGTCTTCAATGCAGTTTCTGTAACAGCTCTAGGAACATTCTATCAAAATTATATTTAGTCTATGTTTAACTTTAGATATACATATACTCACATACATGATACAGTCACATTTGAAAGTGTTTGCACTTTATTATAACAACATGAACAGCTGTAAACAAGAAACTGTACTATGAAAAAAGTGTTGTCTTATGAAATTAAATGGATAGATATTTTATACTATTGTAACATATAACAACATATACTTTATACTATACATCTTTTATACTATTATAACATATAGAATCACTTGGGCAAGGCATATTAAAATCTTTAGCTAATAAGTATTCTTATATTTACAGGTATTCCTTGATAGATATATAACTTTAAAGAAGTGTATTCCTAAATAATACAGTATAAATGGAACAAAATGTACAGAACCCCATTCTAACCAGATTGTCTGCTAGTGCTAATTAATAAAGGCAAATCTATCAAAATTTTACACATTTCACCAAATAATTGTTTGGCCTTTGCTTCTGAAAAGTTAGCATGGGATTTGATACTCCTCTAAGAACATGCTAATTTGCTCTGACAGGTCTGGAACTGCTGAAGCCATCATTAAAAGCAAATCATACTCATGAGCTACCCTGCTGAGCTTCAAAAGGTTATATTCTCTTTGAGTCTTCATTCAGCTATCAGAAAGAGATAAAAACATGAGAAAACATAGGTGAAGATCCCACAGTCTCTCTATTTTTGTGAATGGCAGAGGACATGGAAAGAAGCTACTTGTGAGTATTTCTCTACTGATATTTAAGAGTTTTTCCTAAAAGCAGCTTATCTCAGCATAAGTTAAAATATGCTTCACAACTACTCTCTGTTCTCACTAATGCCACACCTGCTTTATCAAGAAGAAACTTTGTATATGAACATAGACCAAAAGATTTTACACTGCTTATCCAGTGCTTTTACACTGATAATGCCAAAAGCTAGAAGAAAGCTGTAAGAAAGTAACTTATATCTGGTCCTTCATAAATGCACCTCTAATTTCTTTGTTTACCTTGATATGCACGGAAGAAAAGTCAAAGCTGACCTCTGTTTATCAAACTAAATGCAAGAGATCTACACCTTGCCAGTACTCTACTGGAAATATAGCAGAAGTAAATGAAATACCTTTTTCAGAGAAAGGGAACTCAAGGTAGAGCTTGCAAGCAAGGAGCAAGAGGAAATAGAAAATATAGAAGTTTGGGAACAGTCAAAGACCTATTCCATTTCTTTTTCTGATGTCCTAATAGAGAGAGAAAAGGCGTATGACCCAAGATGATGAAGATGCTCCATAAGGCAATTTCATCAAGGACATAGGTGACTCCCATCACGCTCCTATTGACTTCAGAAAGATAGAGTATGTGGCATTTGTCTTCAGTCCTCTGCTAAACAGATGGATTTGGGGGATTTATTACCTTTCTACAAGCCTCACTCAGTTATTCCTGTTTGAGGGTAGTAGCAAATAATTTTTCTTCCTTATTTTGTGCTACTTTCCACTGAGGATTCTGCCAATCTGTATTGTTGCAAAAGAGAAATGATATGGAAGGAATAATAATAATGAAAAAAAGGTAAGAAGTACTTAAAAATATCCTAAAATAATAATTTTGAGGAGACTTGCCAGCGTAAGGGAAAGCAAGGACATTTTGTTACAAAGTATACTTGTGAAAAACAACTTCTTTAAATATGTAATTGTTTCAGACTTTTACAACTCAAGCTTTAAAACTGGATTTAAAAATCCAGGCTGTACTATCCTTGGATGGAATGACTTCTATACAAAATGAAAAGTAACTTGCAAGCTTCTTAGATCTACAATTTAAGCTGTTTTTCCATTGGCCCTTGTCTTGATACATTTTTACTACCTGAAACATTGCTGTCTAATGCCCAGCTCTTTCATTGTGAAAGCTGTAAAGAAACCATAATAAAAAAGGAACCACATACCACTTAGTGCATCTAAACACAGATGACAGTTCCAGGTAGAAACTTTAGGAATTGCTGTGTCAAATCAAATTACATTAGTCCAAAAATGCTTTTTCCATGACCAGAAGTTGTCATATGTGTGAAAAATAAGAATCATGGAATGCAATCCAGGGTCAAGGAGACTGAAAAGACAGCTAGAGATAAGCCAACAGTGAACCTGGTAAAAGTGCAGAAAGTACACAGGGTAGGGATTTTTTGGTGTGTACAGAATACACAGAAAGTCTCAAGTGTTTAAGTATTACAGTTTGGGACGGGATGGCAGGAACACCATGCCTGTATAACTTTGTTACAAGATACTCACTGTAGCCAACATGGCCAGCAATTGAGAGTCAAATGGCAGCACAGATCTACAGCTCTAACAACGCCTTTCCAGCAAGTCTTACATTTAAAATTACATTCCTTCATTCCAAAAGCAACGCTTTTCCAGAAAGTCGTATGTTTAAAACTACATTCTCACTACAAAATATGTTAAAGTTTTCAAAGGACAAAGTTAGGTTGATAGACATTCAGTGTTACAGATGTCTCTCTCAAACTGAACTTTTATAGTCTTTTAAAATCTACTTTGTGTGAACAGTTTTGACAGACTAGCAGTCTAGTTATTGCCATGTCTTTTTTTCTTTCATTCTGCACAAAGATGACATTATTCTGCACAAAGATGACATTATTCTTTTGAAGTCTGGAATGCCATTTAATATTAGAATTACTAAGTTAGCTGTACACATACATGCCCCATTTCTGTAGAAGGGCGTTTAAAATGAACGTGTAAATCACAGAAATACAGCAAATTTTGAAAATCATTGCATATGAAAACAATTAATGTGGGATGGTCCTTACTTTAACTAGAAAGGCTCCCAAAATAGGGATTTCTGCCTAACTATTGATTAAATTGCAAATTGTGCTGAAAAATATAAAGATTACCATCTTCATCTTCCAGAATTCTCAAAAGAAATGGAAAACAAACTATGTTTTCATTGAGGCAGCGAGATTTAAGCCCTTCACTTGAACGGATTAATAAGTAAAAAAAGCACATTAATATTTAAACAGCAACTATCTATCTAGACACATCACTAACTTTAACTAAATAAAAAAGTTTAACGAACAGAGGAAACTTTCAATCTGGTTCAGACCAAGACAGATACTGATGTACCAACTACACCTTCTGCTTATAACATTAGATTTTTTATGATTAATACAAATGGAACACATAACACTTCAGAAGAAAATACCAGCTAATACCAAATCTTACTGATAAGATGCAGTGAGGGGATATTTACTGCTTAAACACTACCATAGCAGCTATCTTTAAAATACTTAAAGACTTTTATAACACAGCAAGAATGATTAACATTGAAAAAGAAAAATGATTCATCCCTTGAAGACGACAAATTGTTCCATTTAGCAAGAGAATGAAAAGTCTGACAATTCTTTTAAACACCTGATTATAAAAGCCAGAAAAAGTCCTCAGCTGACAAAGCTATTTTATTTCTTATTTAGGAGGAACACAGCATACACTCATGCAGACAAAATATAGAGACAAAAGAGCAATGAGATTTTCAGTCTCACATTCTCTGATTATGAGCTGTAAAGTACCTAACGCTTTGCTAAAAAGAAAGCCAAAACCTTCTGTACTATTAACAAACCAGGTCAGCTGGAAAATGTTCTTACTCCAGAAGTTGAGTTTACACATTCAAAATGAATCAAGACTCTCAGAAAACACCAAAAAAGAAACTGTCACAAGCAACCTCAATTTGTTAGAAAGATCATTTGCAGGGAATGTTTTGGGACAGCATTACGGATGTGACAGAGACCTAGCATGATGCTTTACATTTTTTGGAAGAAGCAATTACATACGCAGTAACATAAACTACATATTAAAAAAAAAAAAGGAGCTGTGAATAAACTTTAATTCTTTTTTAAACCAGCAAGTATTCAAAAATTCAAGTTTTATTAGAACTGAGAAACTACCTTAGACAGCAACAAGACAACACATGTAAGTACCTAAATGATCTCTCCTAAAAGCGGTAGAATGCTCTGAATCAATTCTTTACTGGAATTATAGAAAATTCTACAAAAAGAATAGGTTTGATGGACAGCTGTTAATTTTGTGCTCCAGTTTTGCATGGAAGATACACACATTCCCCCCTTTCCCCCTCCCTCCCCAATCTTTCCCAACAGACCAATTATACTTTTGCTCCAACTGATTGCATAAGTTAAGGGAAAAACAGAAAAAAATCAAGTATTTACAAAGATTTCTTCAGGTTTGTTTCTACTGCCACAAAAATGACTGTTCATTGTTAGCAATGGAAACAATTGAACCAGTATTGACAGTAAGCACAGATAAAAACCAACTGCATTTCAGCATAAAGCCTGTGTCTCCTAAGCACGTATTTGAGATTGTGTTGAATATATTGCATCTTAGGAAGAACTTGCAGATACTAATATAATCTGCCATCTGAATGTGCCAAAAGGTTTCAATATGTACCTTATATTCCCCCCATGGCATATAAATTCATAAAAATAACTCTAAAATGAAAATAAGATGTCCAGGTACACCAGTAATTGCAGGTATCCCCATGTAAAACATGGTACTACCTTAACATACTCCTTATAAATACTTTAAAATGCTGCCATGTTCGAGGCCAGGGACCATGATGCCCTCTAAATAGTTATTAAACATAAAAGCTAGCAGACCACCAGATCTATCCAACTAGTGGGTAAATTGATGCTCTGCAGACAAATACCAGACTGAAAAAGTCAAATAGATGTTTCACGTGTCAATTCAAATTTCACTAGCTTTATCTGCACTGCATTTCTTTTAGTGTTCTTTCAATTAGCTGAATAAGTCTGACTCTCAGTGTTTCTAGTCAGGCTGATATACCTACATTGTAAACATGATCAATACCGATCTCTTTTAATACATATCTCAAACTGTATGTGTACAATTACTTGAAACTTAATAGGCTGGTAGTCTTGAAAAAATTAATCATGAAAAGCACACCACACCTTTTTTGAACACATTTAAATACATTGCTGACATCCTGAAATCCCAGTGTGCTCAAAACTGTTCCTAAGAACCAAAACAGTTCAGTATTTGGGGCTGGTTTTGCTTGACGTTTTCTCTTTTTACCAAAAACTATTTTGGGACTGATCTCCTACACACTTGCATGACTTATATGAAGATTTATTATTTGTTATAAAAAAATAAAAGTAAAAAGCTAGTGGTTTGGTCTTCAGGTTACTTCTAACTACAGGACACAAACTGCTCAAGGCTGTAAATATACTGCATGTATTTTAAAAATAATCAAATAAATGTGCATAAACAGGCAGAGAACATGAAAGACAGTGCTTTTAAATTCTATCTTCAATTACGTCTAAAGTATCTTAAGCCACATCTGCATTAGAAAGCTGTCCCTGAAACATGGGCACCTTCCAAATGCTGCTAACATCCTAATTGCTTTGCAGTGCATTAGCAATACTGCCAAAAGATGCTCTCCATGTAATCCGTTGTTTCTCCAGCAGAACCAGTGAGCATGCTGTTTGTGGAATATGAAAAGTTTCCCTAGAGGACAGAGAGCTTGCTTTTATAAGCTCCCGTAATTCTCCATTTGATCCTATAATCTTTACTGCTGCCTCCACTTCCAACATTCCCTTCTGCTTTGTCCTGAACTACTGCTTTTTAGTAGATCAGTGGAGTTTTTACGTGTATTTTATATGAAATGTTAGAGGAATCAGCAGACTATTTCAGGAACTTTAACACAGCAGTAAAACGAGAAGCCAAAGAAAGAGTAGATGGGAAAAGTGACATTAAAAATTACAAATCAAAAAAGCACTTCTGAGCCTGTGAAATTAAAAGTGAACGATGGTATTAGACTCCAAATCAAATCAGAGAGAGTGGTGGCTCCATCTTCCTGGAGTTGCGCACTGAACCTTCTAACCTTCCACAGCACAGAGGTATGAAAACAAAACTGTTCTGTGGCAAAATAAATGGAAATAACATTGTAAAAAGTTTACTAACTCCACATTATTAAGCAGTTAGCAGGAATTCATACAGTACTGATAACTCCAAAGAAGGTGCAGTTATCTTCCCATAACGCAGCTTACAAGAGGTCACTCAACAGTGCTCTACCACAGCGCTGCAGCCCTGGAAGATTTGATGCCAGCCAAAGGGTATATGCAGTTTGGAAGCAATGCTTTTGAACATGCGAACAAGCCATACGCTATCCCATGGCAATGTGGGTCACTGAGAATATTTCACTGGCAAAGTATCACAGTTAAAGAAGATAAGAATGAGAACTCTTTTTAAAAGAAGTTAATGTTCTTCAAAAGATTCAAGCAAGGCTGCCTAGTTGCCGACACTGACATGGCATACAATTGCCTGCCAATTCATTATCATAGCACATTCACAAATGCTTGCCCTCTCTTTCCTCAAGCTCCTCAAATCACACACTAGGCATTTGGTAAAGCAAGGAAAGGTTTATCAAGAGTGGGGAAGGAGAAATGAGATTTGTGCAACTGACTTGGAAAGTTTAACCCCTTGACACACAAAAAAAGCACTTTTGCAACGAAGAAGAGTGAAAAGCCACGACGGAATTGATAAAGCACCTTCATGAGCACAAGGTAGAAAGTCAAGCACAGGGTTATTTAACTTTTGCAGGCAGCCATCTTTAATTTCAAATCCTGCTTGGTTCTATGCTAAACAGCATAATACAGATTTTACCCATATGTAAAACTTAAGCAAGATCAGGTGTTAGTTAAGCAGCTTTATATGTCAGAGTAAGGTTTCTACGATGGCTGCCTATTTGAAAGTTTAGTTGTCTCCTACCGAATACAGGATTAATCTAGTTTTTACATATACTTTAAAAGGCAACTGATTTGTGTTACACTGTATCCTTCATAAAAGGGGCTGAGTTCAGCAATATACCTGTAAAATCTTTTTAATTTCTAGTGAAGCCAAATAGCAAAAAAGAAGCAATACCAACACCGAAGCATAAAGAAAACGTAGTTGTAAAGACAGAGTTCCACTGAAATTCCAAAAGCAGACAAACCTTTCATAGAAAGAGAAAAAAATACTTGAAGTCAACTGAATTTACTTTAATGGTTACAGACAACCAGTTACTCACAGTGTGAAAAAATTCAAAGTAGAATCTGTTTTTAATGATTTAAAAATGATTTTATGACAAGCTTTCAGAACATCCAATTAGTTTCAAAAGAAGGGAACTTACTTTTCTTCATAATTTTTACCATCTACTGTATTTAATTATTTTCTTTATTCTTATATACATAAACACACTTTTTTGTTTCCCTCTACCTTTCAGCAAAAAGACCCCCCCGCAAAAATCAGTAGTTTCTTCATTAGCAATTAAAGAATCATTAAAACATTTTACTGTGGTTTTGTAATACAACAGTATTAATGAAGTAACCAAAGACATTACTGCTTTGTTCCTCAGCCACAGAAGTCCCAGAATAAGAGATCTTCATTCTCAAAATGTATTATTTAAAATACACCTTGCTTTTCTAAATATCTTATGGTATTTAGTGGGAGGTGATTGCCTTTTTCCTCTGAAGGGGCATTATCCACGGATAGCTTTTTTTAGTTTAGGCAGTGAACAGATTTCTGAGTTATATTGGAAGTCAGGCCTTTGCAATGAGAGCAGAAGCAAACCTGTAACATGTGCTTCCTGGCACTTGTGGTCTGGAATTCTGCTCATCTACTATTATCGAATTGCACATAGAAAT
Source organism: Fulmarus glacialis (assembly GCF_000690835.1). NCBI lineage: Eukaryota > Metazoa > Chordata > Aves > Procellariiformes > Procellariidae > Fulmarus > Fulmarus glacialis. The sequence continues at coordinate 13,185 of NW_009235166.1, forward strand.
ATTAGCAGCCTCTGGTAAAGACCTACCAGTTTTAGGATGAAAAGCAATTATGTGAGGGGGAAAAAGCTTTAATACTTGGCTCTATGCTGAGCACAGCTGCTATGCTCAAATTCGAAAAACAGCAATTTAAAAACACCATGTGAAAGTTACAGGAGCCTCCCACTGACAATCCCTGGAGGCTGCACTGGGACGCTGGCTGGGGAACGGACAGTGGCAACGGCAGTCCCAGTTCACAACACTGCTGCACAGCACTGGCTGTAAAGCCTGCACACATTTTAATTGCGGCCCTGGGCAATATGGTGTGCTCCTAAAAGGCAGATACTGCAGGGAAGAAAACCAAATGAACCAAACAGGTCATCTGTATTAATTTGACCACTTAACTTTTGTAAATGAAAAGAGAAGGTAACTGTGACTACAACTGTACAATTCACTACATTTGGGTTTTACTACTGCAGTTAATACTTGGACTAGAAATGAAATAAAATGTCACTTAGACATTACATACTGATATTGTTATTAAAACGCAACACTGATAACAATCCTGTATCCTTGCTTATGATCAAGTGAGGCTGTTAATCCTTCAAAGAATGCCATTTAGAAGTTCTGAATATCTTTGAATTTCCTGTCTGGAAAGCAATGCCTAGATTTGAGTAGAAACTTCATAAACATTCTTGAGATCTTTAGGATAAATTCTAGAAAACTGCTAAAAGAAACATGAGGTCAAGTCTTTCCTTGGTAATTAGGGTGCCTCGAGTGCTGACTTAAGGATTCTAGGCAGTCCTTTTAAAACATTAACATTATTATCAGTATAATGAAAATTGGTTTCTTCAATTAAATCAGTAACACTTCATGATGTTGGAAAGAGAAAAAAGCTCATTCCAATTTCTGAAATATAAAATAAATTTGCATGGACTAAAAGTTACTAACTGTAAAATTCACAATGATTTTTTAATTCAAAGAGTCTAAAGAGAAAATGTCTCAAGGAAGATAACACAACGACTTCTCCAAAGCTTTCTTGAGTCAGTGACATCGCTGCAGCCTGGAAGCTATGGCTTTATCCGATTAAAAAGCCATCCATAATCTTCCTAATGTTCCTTTCCTTTATTCTGTTTTCAAAATCCTCTGCCAAAAGTTTGTTAAATAGTAATAGGCCTGTAAATCTACATTGTAATTTTTTTTTAAATGGTGACATCTGAGAATAAAATCAAAATTACCACAATACCTATGACCAGAATACAGCTGTTCACCTATCCAGCAGGACAGACTTGATGGGAATCACTGAAAAATAAGAACAGCATTTCAACTCTGCCTTGACTTCACATTAGCTTATGATTGGGATGGAGAGGAAGGATAGCCTAAGCCTACCGGAGGCAGCAAGGGTGGAGCCCTCTGTTTCTTTGGTTGCAGCATTTCTGAAACAATGATACCCTAACAGAAATAAGAGCTCCCTGGCTGCTAGATGCAATGATTCTTCAATTCAGACTGCTGAAAATATCCATGCCAAGATTCCAGAAAAGGCTCCAACAACATGACTTAAAGGCCAGTGAGAGTAAGAGGATGATCTACAGCTACCCTTCAAAGAAAGAATGTGTTTTTAGTCTATTACTGACCATTACTTACGAAGAGTTCTGGCTTTAGGTAAGACAAAAAGCCAGTAGTGGGAGGAGGTCTGTCCTGGGGTTCTTTGAAGGAAAGCAATCCTCTGCTCTCACCAGGGGAACGCTGCCTCCTCAGTAGCAAACAGCCTTTCAGTTGAGTAATGTTGAGTAATGTTGTTCCACTCTGCTACACTGTATAGCTTAGTTTTGCAACACCGTTTTCATGTTTTGCCTAGTATTACTTTATCCAGCCATTAAAAGCTAAATACCATTAAACAAATGTAGATGTGGTAAGACAGAGTCGAGTAAGACCCTTTCCTCCTCCCCAAGCTTAGTTGGGTGATCACAGAAAGCATGCTAGGAGCGATCAGTTGAAACCTCACTGACTAGACTACTTTGATGTAGTCTGCAGCACTTGTATAGCTCAGCTGCAAGACCTTAAATAGAAGAAAAACCCCATTTTGGGCCTTGATTTCTGCACTTCTTGGTGCCTCTTCCCAATATTTCTGATTTCATTATTAAGTTTGGCTGAAATGAGCTAACAATATTGATTTCTTCTAACTTCCATAGCTATAAGCAGCTATGGGCTGCAGCATGAAGCCAGGACAGAAAAGTATCCACTTAGTTTGACATCAGGAAACATTCTTCCAACTATAGTAGCTAACCTAATACTTTTTAACTTATCTTTGATCTTAATTTTTTCCTCTGTACCGAAAACTTCCCATTTCGCTTTTTTTTTTGCCTCAATGAATTGAATAGCTTTTTATGTATATTCTTAACACCTGAATGTTTAGGAACAGTTATCTGAGGAGCAAGACTTTACCACCCATGTCTTCAAAAAAGCTAGCAAGTTTTTTAACATGCTTTAAGAGGTGATATTATGGCATAATGCATGTGAACAATTAAACTTTCTTCTACAAAGATGTCACTGGAAGGATAAACTGAAGTAGGTTAAGTCGTCCCTCAGTACATGAAATTTAAGGGAGAATGTGTGATATAACTCAGTCCCATTTCTTCCAAGTAACCTCAGAAGAACCTCCCTTTCATGTTCTGTTTCATCTATTTTCTTTCTTTGGCATTAGAGCATTTTTTCCTTTCAAATTTCTGACTTGATTTTGAGAGTCACGTAATACATTTATGCATGTGCTTCAACATCCCTTTGTCTCAAGCACTTCAAATGCAGATGTTACTGTTCTCTATTACAATTACCACTGGCTCATCTGAGCAGGTGGTGAATCAGTAAAATCAGAAATGTAACAAAACATAGTCTTACTCATCATTAAAAAAAAAGTATTTTTCCCTCAATTTAAATCTCCATACACTAAAAACTGTCTTTGTACTATCCTGTTTTTGATAAAGTCTGGCAGTGCTATTATGTCTACTTTGATATATTGGAAAAAAATTGTTGTACACAGTTTACGGAATATTACCAAACCTTAGAAAAAAGCTTTTAGGAGATTTATTTCACGTATAATTCATTTAGAAATTGACTTTCACATCTTGGATCACTAAATTTAAATTAAAATGCGAGTTGCTGAAACCAAAGTTGGTCAGAAAAAAGGCTATACATTTATATACTCAGTCACGAACTGCATATTCTTCAATATTGGTTTCCCTACTGAAAATCTTAGGATTTGACTAGTAAACATGCTCAATACTTGCAAGCTTGAAGGAAATGGAAACCATCTGAGTGTTCAGCATTTCCATTAAGCAGACTATTAATCTTGCTTTTTCTATTTCACTTCCCCCACCTGTTTTAAAAAAAAAAAAAAAACCATCTTATGGGACATTTTAAAGTTTGTTAGTCTGTAAACACCTGGAATCACAGAATAATTTAGGTTGGAAGGGACCTCTGAAGGTCACCTGGTCCAGCTCCCTGCTTAAAGCTGGTCCAGGTGTGTCGGGTTACTCAGGGCTTTGTCCAGGAGAGTTTTGAGTATCTCCAAATATGGAGATCCATGACAATTCTGGGAAACCAGTTCCAAAGTTTGATCACCCTCAAGATGAAAAGATTTCTCCTTATATACAGTCAAAGTAACCCATGTTGCAATTTGTGTCTGTTGCCTCCTGTCCTGTCACAGCGCACCTTTGGGAAGGGTCCGCCTCTGTCTTCTCTAAACTCTTATGCAGCTGTTGACAGCTACTGAACTCCCATCACCATCATTAAATGAGTTGCCATGTGTTTGTAATGGTGTATATTTTTTAAGGAAAAACACTAGTTTGGGTCTTGGGGGGCTCTAAGCAGGAGTTTGTTTTAATACTGCACGGCTTTTTCTATTAGGACAGACAATCAACCATTAAACTTAATAAAACATTCATTTCTGATCTCTGAAGAGCTAATACTTTAATGACAACTGAAATAAAAATATCAAGACTATGAATTAAAAAAAAAATTAGGGAAAACTAGCATGCTGGAGTTTGGCTTTATTTTCACAAACTCAAAACTTCTAATTAGCTTTTTCTCAGAGAGCCAGGATAAGAACATTGAAATTACAGGACAAAAGCTGAGCACCAAAAGGGAAGAGGAATTTAATTGAATTTATCCAGAATTTCCCCCCCCACCCCTGCATAACACTACCAAGCATCAAGCAGAAACACAAGTGAGTACACCATGAATAAATAGGTGGTAGGTTTAAATTTAAATATAGGGTTTCCTGGTCTTGCAAGATGAGCAGAAGCAAGAAGGAAGGAGGACTGCCACTTTCAGCATCCCGCTGCTAGATTGGACTACATGCAACAAAACTATTTCATTGCTTGATAAGCAACATCTCAGTGATAGTAATAGCTTAATTACCTCTGACTACCTTTTTAAGCTGGTTTATTGCTTAGCTGCACCAGTTCCCTGTCCTGTTTCATCTTCTGTCTACACAAACACCCATGACAACAGTACATGACAGCAGGAACAAACCACGGCGAATAGACTTTGGATAAGTATCTCTATTAAACGTGTAGCCACAACCTGAATAGTGGAAGTCTGCAACAGGAAGCAGACAGATGACTTGGAAAAGTTACGTTAAAAAAGTTATGTTATGCTCTTTCGTGGCCAATATAGAATTTCATAGACTGATAAACCAAACCATCTGCTACATTTGTGGCTTACTGGCACTACCAGCAAATTCTTACGGATAGTAAAATTTGTGTCACTGGGCATCTTGCAAGTTTTTCCGTACCTGCAAATCTTAAAAAACAAAACCAAAAAACCTGCAATGGAACAGAAACCCAAGCTGCATACTCAAGTTTAAGTGCCACACTTTACTAAGTGTCCTGATTTTACCTTAGGCAAACCTTCATCTTAAAGGAATGAGCTAGTGAGTGAATCCACAGATAATGGTCTGTTGTACTCAAATTCTGTTACACTAGAGATAAGCACTATCTAAATATCCAGAGATCAGAAAACCTAGAGAGTCTGTTGATGCTATACAAATAGAACACTAATGTACACAAACTCAGAGTGAAGGGAAAGGAGCAAGGAGAAAATTCTTATACAAATAGACCTTCAATGATCTGTAATCAATAGAAGTTAACTTTCAGGTGTGCAAAATGAACAAAGACTAACATCAATGTAATCTTCCCCTAGTCAACAAAAAGGCCTGGTAAAGACTAGAAGTATCCATGCCTGTAAAACAAAAAAAGGTAACACAGGTGGACACTTCAGGGATTTCAGCCTGCTGCAAACATGTATCAGTATAGCTCCAACCTTGTAAACCTTTATAGCAATATGTTAAGAAATCGTAACAGTTTACAGTAGTACTGCTCACTCTTGTTTTAAAACAGGACAGTATCATGATACTTTTTGTTCTCAAAGCCATCCTTTCTACTTTAAAGAAAGTATATGCAGCAAGAAGCAGCTTTGTTTGACAATTCTTAGGAGAGACTTGCAAAATTGTAAGTCTGGCTATTAAGTTGAGGCAGGTTTTGCCAGAAGAAGTCATAACTTTCTTCTTGTTCCTAAAGATTTAGCAAGAGATACACAAACAGTCTAGCGATCAAGATTATTTTTTTTTAGTAACGTAAATTAATCTAATTTGCTAATGAAAGAATGCTTGCAAAAGGTGTTTAAATACTATCACAAAATATCACTGACACATTAAGTTAGAAATCTTAACATACTATTAAAAGTGACACATGGCAATTTGAGAGGGCACAGTGCCTTGGCTCTCAGTGATCTTTTCTGACACATTTCACTGCCAAGGGGAGACATCTGTAGCAAGACGCTAATGAAGTGCTGAGGGCAGCACAGTATCAGTACATTAGTATCAAAGGGTTGTACAATTTCTGAGCTTCTAATCTGGTTTTATATTATTTAGGTTATAAAAAAAAGAACAGAAATTTGGGTACAAATCACTTAGCATAAAACAATATTTAGTCTACTTGTATTGCTTCCAGTCATCCCGTCAGACCAAGCTTTCTTTGGACATAAGCTTCATTTTACAACAATTTTCTGATCGTCAAAATATGTTCAAGTGCCCTCTTGACAGCATCTGCTCTCGTGAAGTTCCACTTAAAAACACAAAACAAAAATGAAAAAAATTCATAGATACTGAACACATCTATTAACGGTGTTTACCTTCATGAGCATTTTGTACTGGATAGCATATTGACTGCCCAAACCTAAAAAGCAATGGGATTCCTAGGTAACAAAGACTACGATGAAATGTAATCTACTGCTAAAACTCACTCCCACTCTGGCCCAGTTGATATCATGTTTCTTGACGCAGAGGCAGTTTTGAACAGGTGTGGGCAGGTTTCCTCCATCAGTCCAGCTTGTTGTCTGTCCAATTGGTTTTAAAAAGAGAATGGGACAGTTGTCTCTATCTACTCACTGTTTTATCTGGCAACATCCACTGAACTGGTGGAAGAGGTTTAAAATAATCCTTCCCCCTCGCTCCCCCCCAATGAAAAGTGATACGGGTTTTTGCAGCCTGCACTTCTAAACAGAAAACCTCAGCTTTTCTGAAAAAAAGTACCAGGATACTTATCTACATATTCTCTTTCAAGTCATCCCCAAAGGCATTAATGCCAACCTGCAAGTACACTTAGCACATTATCCTTGAAAACTTCTGAGAACCATTTAGGGCTTAACCCATCTGGTTATTCCATTAAAATAAGAAATCCAAGAGTGGGAGGGAGCTTGATTTGAACTAATTTCCAATCACTTCAACCTGAATTACAGATTATTTAAATTACATTTAAGGCTCTAATGTGCTTCAGCTCAGAGACAAACACCAAACTTCAGAAATGCTGCAACCAAACATGCAGTCTGTTATTGAACAGTGTCATGATCAGAAAACATTGTCTTTGTAGAATAACAGTCACAACTATGGACTTTACTCCACTAGATGTGAGAACCCAAATAATCCTCACCCTGTAAAGAAGATATATACAAGCATAAACAATATGCAGACAAAACCTGTATTTTTTGCACCTCGACTGTTTCAAAGCTTTCTCACAATGAATCCTTGTTATCAGATATTTTAACAACCCTGTTAGCACAGTGCTAGGTTTTACCTTCCCAAGGTTAACTGAAAGCATATCTTTCACTTAGAGAGACTGAATAAATAAATATTCATCACTATATACATATTTCAGAGAAAAAGAAGGTTTTTTTCCATTTCAAAGGTTGAAATCTGGATCTTCTTGTTCAGCATCATATAAAGCTGTTCAGAAGTCACAGTCTACTAAGTGAAATTGAAAATACCAAGGTGAGAACAGAAGACAGGCAAAAATCTGCTTTCATTTATCTGCAAGTGCAGGTTTTCTGCAGGTATCACAGCTGCAAAAGAACTTAAACTACCGCTGTGTAGAGCAATTGGGATACAGTAGGGCTTAGTAGCTCAAAACCACTGCTATATAAACACAGATATGCTGTGTTCAGTATAGCTTTATTCACACATACTATGAACAAGCTAGTAAACCCACCCTGATCCAAGCTAGCTATAGGCAGAACCAGCTTGGGTCTGCCACGACTTACTGATTTTAACCTAATTTTAGCATAAGCATTGCCAGACATCAGCTGCCTTCATGAAGCATTGCTTGGTTGTCAATGAACCTCCCTCTTCAGTAAGCCTGATTAGCTTGGCCCCATTATTACAGGAGCCAAGAGACATTTATCAATGTGCTCAAGCTAACAAAGCCACCTCAAATAATGAGCATTGGAGAAAACTATTTCTGAACTGGCTTTACTAGAAACTTAAAGACAACAGTGAAGACAGGTCAGTTTTGAAATGGTTTCTGCTGAACAGGGCAATGGGACTGCAAACAGACTCTGTACAATCAAACATGCAGCTTTTAAGTGAAGTAGTGAAGAAGTATGAGCACTGTGTATGTGCAAGTGTCCTGCACAGCTAGCCCACTCAATAGCCAGAACTGGGCAGGGAATAAGTTGGGGAAAAAAACCAGAAAAAACCAATCCAAAACACAGTGAAAGATAAGCCTACCAGCTGAAGAGTGGTCAGTTTCTACAATAAGCTCAATATTAAGGTGATGAATACTATGCAGGTTCTGATATGATCTCTGTGTCGTGGTATGCCAGCTATATCCAGTCCTCAATACTTCTGTGATGAAGCAAGTTTGATGTTGGAGCACTAAAATATCTGAGATAGGCAGCTGTCTGTGTTCATCTCAGAGAAAGCGGTATCATCATATTTGCTATGAAGAGCGACAGAGGATATTGTCTACAGCTGACTGTGACCCCGGCAAAGAGAAAGTGCAAGCTCATATACAAAATCCATAACATTATAGAGTAACAATGACATTGTCTCAAAATCTAAAATTAACACTGCTACTGTAGACATGAAAAAGTTACAGCAGCATGGCCATTCAGGTAATTACTAATTTTGTGATTGCATTGCAGCAGGGAATTTTTTACATCAGTAGGGGGCTCTAGTTCTGCAGCTTTTCATAATGTCTGTTAAAGCTGTACATGGAATGGAAATGTTCTTGGTAATGCTGACACAGGAGCTAGAACACTTGCAGCTGCAGGACTATCACACAGAGGCAGAACTGAGTGGCTATATTCAGTGCTCTCTGAAGCTGGCACCTGACAAGAACGAAGACTACCAAAGCAAAGGAAAGATATTTTATCTCTAAGATGTCTTAGAAGTGAGCAATTGCAATTATGCATAGTTTCAGTTTAAAAATAAGTCACCTTATGATAATTGATCAAGAACAGCTGATTAAAGGGTAATGGTCATGACAAACTGTCATTCAATGCTGCATTTATAAATAACCTGGCCTTAATGTCACCAACATGAACTTGCATTTTTATAATCCCAAAATTCCAAACACAAATTAAATCTGTAAATAACTATAGCAGACTAGCATTATGCAAGTATTTGTAAAGATTCTCCATAGCACTTAACATATATTATGCCATATTGCATAGCTATATTTATTCTTATGTTGAAATACAAATTTCAGGGCATCTTGATAAAACAAAAAAACCCAACAGTTATGAAGAAACAGTTCAGACTTAGACCAGGACTTGAGCAGACACTTTTGAATATCACTCATGGAGAATAACAGCTCGAATTTAAATGTAAAAACATGTTAGACTTGTGGTGAGGCTCAATCAGGCCCTATATGCAGCTGCTCAGAATTATGTTAGGGATCAGCCTGCAAATTGTTTAACATGGCTTAGACAACTCATTCTTAACTGTGGCCAATTAGTGTTGACAGCCTAGCTGCATTTGATTTAGAATATGGACGAAGATACATATGTTAAAATGAGGTTATTGAACTCTACTTAAAGAAGTTTTGCCCCATTTTCAGTGAGCAAGCAAACAGCTGAAAAAGGCTTACAGCTTCTCTTTACTAAGGCCAAGCAGAGAAGGCTGCAGATACAGAATGTACTATCAGCGTTGGCAGAAAAACCAAAACAGAATGTATGGAAAAGCCTTCTTCCCTATAGAAAAACCAAACTTCACTTTTTTAACACCTTATACATACGTTCTAGAGATGGAAGCTTTCTAGACCTACTTTCCATTTCATGTGGAATAACATTAGAGTAATGCATTTGCTATATAACCAGACATACTTTAAAAGCCAAAGAAGTTGCTCATATCTGCAGAAACAAACACACAGAGCTTAATCTTATTTGCATAATAATTTTTACTCTGTGCTTAGCAGAATGATAGCAACATGTAAAAAGAAGCTACTTTTCTCACTAACTTATGAGAAAATCCTCTAAAAACCCAAGATTACTTAAAATGAAACGTTTTTGAGAACACCTTTGGAAGAATGGCAGAGGATCTGAATCAACTATTGATTGCATCAGAAAAGTATGAAGAATATGTAAGATGGCAGAAGCATCTTTGTTGACAAGTAAATCAAATCAATCTTTGACTGTCAATAGAATAAACAGGGAAATCCAGACAAAACTCAGGCAATCTTATTACTACAAATTTTATCAGATACCCCCAAAAAAGGCCAGCTCCGAAGTAAGTAGGACTACTTCTTCAGCTGATGTCCATTTGGTGCAGCCCATTAATAATATCTATTGTAGCCCAACCACTTGTTAAAATATCTGGGCATAATAAAAGTGAATCAGCCTCAATCATATGTTTTCCTTTATTTCCTCCTAAAAATAGCCTGACCAGCCAAGAATTTGACTGATCATGTTCATTTTGCGTAAGATTCTATAAAATAATATCACCTTTTAATTAACAACTTGTCATGAGTGCCATCAAACTAATCCTTACATATACAGGTAGTTTCCGTTTTTATCTACAAAATGCAGATATTTATACAGTATGCCATCTGAATGCCAAAAGGTTCCAATATGTTTCTCATTTTCCCTCATGGCATATAAATTCATAAAAATAACTCTAAAATGAAAATGACTACACCAGAAACTGTGCTTAAATAATGTTTTCTAAGCAACCTGTGTAGAAAACCAGAAGCCATCCAAAATTGACTGCCTACTTGATAATATCAAATTAGATAAAAGTCATTTTCCTATTTTGGTAATCAGTTGTCCCCTTGTAAAACATGGTATTACATAAAAAAAACCTCTTTACAAACACTTAAAAAAGCTGCTAGGGCAAGCTTGGACCATGATGCCCTCTTAATAAACAAAAACTAGCAGATAACCAGCTCTATGCAATTAGTGCATAAACTAATGGTCTGCAGATAAATATCAGACTAAAAAAAAGGAAAAAAATATGTTTCACATGTTGATAATCCATTCCAATTTCACTAGCCTTATCTACACTGCATTTCTTTTAGTGTTCTTTCAATTAGCTGAACAACAGTCAGAGTGTCAGTGTTTCTGGTCAGGATGATTTACCCACAACTTAAACATGACCAATACTGATTTTTTTTTTTTGTTTTTGTTTTTTTTAATATGTTTATGTCTTCTGTAATTAAAAATAAATAGAAATGCATTGCTACTTTTTAGAATTGTTTCCATTTTTCAGTGGAAAATGAATTCTTCAAAGCGAAACATAAAGAAAAGCGGAAACAAATGACTGATATCCAGCTTCCTTTAAGTGCTTGTCTTTCCTCTCTCCATCCCACTGTACTGATCTCTTAATTCTACACTGCTGATTCTCATTGCCAAACTATTAAAAATAGTACTGGACAACTTTACTCAGTTTTCTCTACTAATCAGATGAGATATGGGTGAAATAATTGCTTTAACATTATAGTATTTTAATGTTCAATTACTTCTGTGTTATTTAACCATATTAGAGACAGGTGAATGTCAAAATCTTAGACAGGGGAAAGCAGTAAAAATACTTTTCTCGTTTTACAACAGCTTTAGGCTATGTTCATTACAAAACAGAGTAACATTTCTTGGTGCATCAGCCAGCCACCATACCACAGCAAGTGCTCCATGAAGATAAACCAGCATCCTGATTCCTAGCACCACAGCCTCACTGTTTCTCTCCAGAAAACTAATCCTGGAGTGAAAGAAAGCAAGCGACGCATTCAGTCTTGCTGGGTTAAGCCATTCGGGTAATGAGCGCTCCACACTGAACACGAAAAGCTGGCAGGGCTGGAGAACTGGAGTTTCTCCAGCTTCCATGCTACCTGCTCTTCTGTGCAGGAGAAGCTGGCCAGAGCACAGGGGCCGGAGGGGAGGCGGGAGCCAGCCTGCGAAGGAAGGTGACAGGAGGGCCGTGGGTGAGGAAACAGACGGCACCGGGAAGCACCGAGGCCCACAACTGACCCAGGCCAGCCAGTCCCTGTGTCCTCAGGCCTGCTTATGCCACAAGATGTTTTGGCAAATGGCTTTCTCGTAAGTTTTTGATGAAGAGTAGCATATTTACCTTTGATACTTCTCCATACGTATACTTTCACCAATAGTTACCTCAAAAAATTTTTTTAAAAGTTCAGTTCAAGAGGAAGCGGTCTAATAAGTGTAAAGCAGATCTCATAACTTCCAAGGGCCAAGGTGCCTGGATGACAATCCCTGACAACATCAAGGGTACACACAGGCACATTTTTTAACTTCAAAAACGTTACACTTTATAAGAATAGACTGCTAACTAAATTTAGCATCTGTACAATTTATGACATGCTACATGTTAAGGTGTCACACAAGAGATTTTGTATGAGAAATGTAGTTGCGGAAATTCAAAGAGCTGTTAATGTGCAATGCAGTGCCCAAGTGAGCCCCAGGCAGCTATTATTTTGCACTAGAGACCACATCCTCCACATTAAATTAGTATTTTTAAACTAACCAAGAAGCTAACCACTTACTGACATAATAGCTTTCACTAAACTGAAGGAGAAAAAAACACTGCCTCTTAATTTACTGCATGGTATAGCCACTAACTTAAAATACAAAACAGAAATTAAGGGATAAATCTGCTTAGATGAAAGCAAAATGCAGAGTGACAAAATGGCCTCATGTAAGAACAGAATGTTGTAATTTCAGTCTTTATATATGGCACATAAATTCCAACTTACTTAAAAGGGAAAGAATGTGCAGAATATGTACCAAATCAACAGAACCATTCTGATGCAGAAGTAGTTCATTAGGCAATTACCACCCAAGAAAAATCTGTATACTTAAATGCACTGATGCACAGAACATACCTTTGCAATGTGGTCACTTTGCAGCTGCTAAGTACATATCCAGCCAGATGGTAGGAATCATTGCAGCTCCACTAACTGAAGTGAGAGATGGGAAAGCTGGAGGCCTGACTGGTATCAGATTCACTCCCTCTCTTCCCCCCTCCCAAGTCCCAAACTGAAGGAATTTAAACCAGGAAAATATTTCACCTTAGATGGCAGAGATGATGACACTTGACAAGATACAGATGCTGCTCTCAAACACCCTGACAATAACGGTAATAAACACAAAAGCATAAGGATCATACAACTAGTAGACTGCGTGTGCAGATCTGCTCCAGGACATTAGTAATCCCAGGCCATCCTGGATGAGAAGGCACTGCAAAATGTAATTAGAAATCTTTCTGCCTTACTGAACTTACTTAAGTCTTACTGGAATCTTACTGCCTTACTGGAAGTTCCTTTTTGAACTTCCCATCAGTGGCTATCTGCCTAAGACTGGTCCTGCAAGTGTTGACAGTGACAGATAGAAGTACCTATGGCTGGCTGCCTTCTGCTGTTACTTCCAGTCTACCATGGATGTGGCAGCAGCCTATATATGAGCAAGAGAGAACAGG